>NW_018127911.1:6587815-6588761 GCF_001952655.1 Monopterus albus
ACTGTCTAGTATGGCAGCACTACTGCTATGGACCACAAGCACCTGCAGAGAGTGGTAAAGACTGTGGAGAAGATCACCAGGACTCCACTGCCCTCTGCAGAGCATTTACCACCGCAGAGTGCGTAGGAAAGCTGCCTCCATCCTCAAGGACCCCTCCCACCCCCAGCACGGACTGTTCATACCCCTACCCTTCAGTCAAATGCTCAGAAGTGTGAAGTATGCAGGACCTCTAGACTGAAAAACTCTCTTTTCCTCTGCCATCAGACTCCTAAACAGCTGAGAAGTTTGTTACCAGGAAATGTGTTGTACTGTTTACATTCTCAGTTTGCACATGCATAATTGCACTGACTGTTGACAGCTGTACATGCTGCTCCCATGCAGCATACATTCTGTATTATATTCTTAAATATTTTTATTATATCTCTTCATTTGCTGCTTTAAAGTGCCTTAGAGTTTCTGTTATCTACTTTATATTTCAGTTGTATTGTGTGGCATTCATGTGGACAGCAAAGTAAGAATTTCATTGTGTTCAGCCCTCTAATGAACAAATAGACTGACTATTTGTTCGAGGGTTGAACACTTACACAAAGAACTGCAGTTTTATCCAAGGAACTTCTTTTTTTTATCATTTTGAAATAATGGCTTTGTTAACAAACAATATTAACCTTTGACAGACTGCTGTTTCCTGCCTCTGCGGTAAACCGTACTCATTTCCTGTTTTCTGTACCTGCACTGCGTTGTGCTTGCTTTCAGATTGTTTAGGAATTAAACTCACTATTTTCTAGGTTTATCTGAATTTCTGAGTGACAACATACGCTTGCACCACTTAAAGCACTTGTTTTGCAGAAGTTCTTGCTAACTACCAAATTTAATCTGCTACTCTAGGTCAGCTAGTTTAGAAGCTAGCTAAGCTAGTAGCTTAATCGAGAGCAATGGCTTCCCCCTC
>NW_018127911.1:6593152-6613383 GCF_001952655.1 Monopterus albus
AGCAGTCACCGGCCACATCGACCTGATCAGTGTTTGATTGTTGTGTCTTGTTGCTTTTTTTCTTTTGTCTCTCCTCTATCCACTCACCCCAACCGGTCGAGGCAGAAGGCCGCCCACCAAGAGCCGGGGTCTGTCGGAGGTTTCTTCCGTTAAAGGGAGTTTTTCCTCCCCACTGTCGCCAAGTGCTTGCTCAAGGGGGATTTGTTGGGTTTTCCCTCTGTAATAATAGTGATAACAGTAAGGTCTAGACCCTACTTTGTAAAGTGTCCTGAGATGACTTTTGTTGTGATTTGGTGCTATACAAATAAAATTTGATTTGATTTGATTATTAGAAATGAGAACATGGAGGGGGACTCACTGTCACCATTTTCTTGCTACAAACTGCAATGTAGTTGCAACTAACAGAAAAAGTAGGTAGTAGTAATCGAAATCCCTCCATCAACAGAAGGAATAATAGCGGCAGTGTATTAATGCAGCATCATCACTTCAACATCACAGCTCAGATCAATAATGAAATGGTCTGCTTTTAAAACATGTTTCGGTTTTTTTCTTATTAGGAAAAAAGGAACTGGCAGTAAAATGGCAAATCACTACCATCAGCTTTAATGCAGAGAGAGCTCTACTGCTACACCACCTTTATAAAAACCAATTTATCAATAGTGTAGTTTATTAACATTTGAGGAAAAGTACACAGTATGATTCACTGAAAGAGAAAAAATGAAAGGAAGAGAGCTGGGTCAAGAAAAAAGATCAACCAGTGTCCTAGCAACAAGAACGGATGGTAGTGAAAAAGTAATGCATGTCTCACTCTGTCAAGTGCCTGAGGAGACTCAGAAGAACAGCCAAAGTGTTTGTTTCCCATAATCTGTGCAAGAGACCACACACATTTCTAACACAACTACTCACACAGAAGACTGCTATCAAAAGAGCCACTGCTTCAGCTGCACTGTAACAAGTCAAGGGGTTCATGCAGGCTCCCCCGACCTAGCCTCTGTCCTGGGAGCATGTCTTCCAGAGACTATAGATCTATCTCCTTTAGTTTAAGTGATCATTTGTTTATCCACTATATGCCATGTCACAGAGACAGATAATTTGATTGTATAAGTCCTCAAGAAATAATGTTATACTATTTCCAAATGGATACAGGCCCAGTTTGGTGGGCAAGTATAAACTGCTCTACTCACAGCAATCCTTAGCCTTTCAGCTGCTTATCGTTCTAATTTGCACTTAGAACATCTTAGAAAAATAAGTTAGGAAACAAATATATATAGAGATTCAAGACATTCCTTGTGTTCTTGTAAATTTTGGAGATAGCAAACCAACAGAAGAGGAATTCTAACTAATGCTATTGCAATGAGACCAAGGAATGCCTGTAACTTGTCTAACTAATGATCAAGACAAGTGCTGAAATGACATTTTCTCCAGTGTCTTAAATTTTCTGCTCTCTTGTGGGGTTTTTTGTCATCTTAAACTCCAAAAAAAAAAAAGAAAAAAAGAGTGAGCTCTATACTGCTGGTCAGCCAAAATAAGCAACTGAGACCTCACACTGCACTCTGGGAAACTATGATGGACACTTTTTTACACTGAGTAAGAAATCATTAGCCCTAATCCAAACTTAACTGTAATGCTCGTGCACCAGGCTGAAGATACTCAAAGAAGTTTTATAGATCCTTCAAACAAATAGATGAAAACTTTCATTTTTAGGAGGCTCAGCTACAGCCCAACATATTGCATGCACCTTCATCTGTACCATGACAGGCATAATACAATCTACTGAAAGCCCTAAAAGCTGAGTTAAACCTAACACTTTGAAATGGGCATTGGAATAATCAATAAAGGAAATTGCATAGGTGTGATTCTTTAAAATATACTACCTCCAATTCATTGTGTGGCCATCACTCAACTTGGCCACAGGGAGAATCTCCTACAACAGAGAATTCCCTAAGTTGAACTTCAGAGGAGAAAATGAAGCCAGCTCCTATTCCACACTGACTTCAAATCTCATTTTCTGCTTCCTCTTTTCTGTCACAGATGTGCCAAGTTGATGAGCAGTTGCCTGTTGCCAAGACTGAGTTCAAACCAGAACTGAAAGGCACAGAGTGAAAGTGAGTGTCATCAGATAAGAAAGAGAAAGAAGAAATAAAAAAAAGAGCAGTTGACAACTGCTCTCTGTATCCATGCCCCACACAGCCAGAGCCACCCATGGCAAGAATGTGGCACACACAAGGCAAACGTATACATAAAGCCTCATTCTGAGCTCAATATACATCTGAGCCACTTAAATAGTTCAAGACACTGTCAGATCCAGCCGCTCCGCTTCCCCTGACAAAACTGCACACTATGAGGCAGACATGTACAACACACAGTGACAGGCACATGGAGGGAAACCTAGCATGCTTTACACAAAAACACAAAGTTGGAATAAAAGCACATACAGTGTCTTTGTGGAAGATTTGTGAAAATAAACACATAACACTGTTTTCAGGAATGAGAGCAACCATTACATGGCTGTTTTGATCTCCACATACTGGTCAGAAGGCTGCTGGTAACGGGAGGCGCTTCATGTTACCTGATTCTCATGGTACACAGGGTTAATTAGATATCAAGATAGAAATCAGAAAGCTTACTGGCTCCTGGTGGAGTGTCATCCCTAAGGAATGTAGAAACATTAGATGTTAGCAGTAGTTTTATTGAACTTGTGGGGATCTGGAGCACCAATCCAATGCAAGATTACACAGAATGCTTGATTTTGTGTATCTGGACTCAAACTGTGATACCCATTACAGCAGCGCAATGTAGTCGATGCCTAACGATCACAGTTTAGCGATCTGTACTGCCCCAAGTTATGGAGCTTAAAATACTCCCACTGGCCTCAGGATGAGACCCTTACGGATGAAGAGCAACGTTATTATGAATGAGAGTCAGCACTATCTTGTACTTAATGGCATAGATAATCTTGACTGCTACGCATATGGCCATAATAGATGAAGAACTTTTCTGAATCATGGGAGCTGGCTGATGTTGCCTTTGAGCAGGGATAGGAACATAATACTGAGACAGAAGTGGATGGCAGCAGAGCTTCAAGGAAAATATCAATTTAATTTGAGAAAAAAGAACTACACATTGTTACACAACTGTAATTTCTTTTCAGCTGCTAGAGAGTCTAGTGAGACTCAATTGACATCATAAATCGCTCTTTGCCTTTCCTATCACATCCTATTTCCTAGTGGCGATGTAAACTACAGATGCCTGCTTGAAGCAAACTGTACACAACGCAGCCTCCAGTCCAAAGCTAGTGTTAGCTGACTAATGAGTAGTCAGCCCAGTAGATTGCTCTGGTTACTGCTGATGTGACACAAAGCACTAATGTTACCACATTAGAATCATATTAAATCAATACAGAGTGGGGCTGTGTCTCTCTCCCTCTCGCATGATTGGATCCAAATCTCAATACATGGTCCACTAAATTTGTAATAATATGATAGTCCAAATTATATTGAGTAGATTCAGCTAATATTCAGTTCGGGCTTTCTGAAAGAAAAGGTTAAGGGAAGCATGCTTCACATTAAAGCTTGAGCGACAGTACCCACATTACCCAGGACCCACATGATGATTAGTTATTTTGCATTCTAAAAAAAATAATTCATTGAATAAGGCAAAAAAAAAGCAGCTAAAGGCAAAGATAACCGTTTGATTTCTCTGATCCCTATTTGTTCCCTAAATGCACTAGAATCCATACATTTGTTTGTTTTCAGTACACGTGTTGAACAGATGAAAGGTCATGGTTGTTGCACTTTATGAGAGAAGAGAACATTTTTCCAACAGTGTAAGAACTAACACAGTTGCCTGATGGGGTTTAGGAGTTAGTGGAGCACAGATGATGTTAGTACCAACATGGCTTTGTGAAAAACAAAGCCTTTACTCCTTTCACCAAGGCACCTTTAGCTCACTCATCTTCCTCTGGTTAATGAGTTCAAAGACAGCTTTATAAAACATTTACAGACACACAGAGGGGAGTCTGAGGCTCTGCAACAGTTCTACATGACCCCAGGTTAATTCACCTAATTACTATGCTTTGAATCTTCTATCACTCATGTTTTTCTTCTTCTCAGTCTCTAGCCATCTTAAGCCCACTTTTGCAGCAGGAGAATCCCAAAGCAAAAAAAACCTTTCATCTCGACAAAAACCCTCCTCAAAATGGAGTAACACACCCCAGAGTTAACCCACACTGACCAAAAACATGCCAGTTTATCAACACCCGCGCAGAAGATGTTTGTGTCATAAAAGAGCTGCTCGATTCCGATGACTCCCTGAGGAATGTTGGGAGGAAGCTTTGCCCACTTCTCTAATCAGCAGTCCATCACCTTGATGAGGCTGATGAGAAGGATGCTTTGAAGTGCTCTCCAGATACTATAAACCAGAACAAGGGAGTCTTGGAGATAATGAAATGACTGTTGTTGTTAATGGAACAGCCATTAGCACTGGAATGTCAGGCCTGACTTGTAAAGTCAGGCAACATAAAGATGTCAAATCACTGAGTTTAGGTCAAATTCTTTGACTGCAGTGAGCAGAGACACTTTCCAAGTAGCTGAAGGTAATTGTGATTAATGTGAATTTACTTTCACTCCATCTTGTATTTTCAAACACGACTAAGCCTGAGCAATATAACGTAACCTTTAAAGTTTTTATAGCTTGCCCTCAAGAAAAAAGGTCTAGACTACATTAACTACATCTCACTTTTTAAAAATCATTCTAGATCCAAGCATGTCTCAATCAAATGGCCTAGACTGACAAACCTAAGGGATATACTGGTCCAGGTATATTCAACAACAGGGTTATGGCAAATGACATACTCAGAGAATGAATGCATGAATTGACATAACACATTACACAAGTCTCTGGATGACCAGTGCTCCCCCAAAGGAGCAGATGAACCTGCGCTGGAGATGGAGCCTAACTTGTGCTGCTGCTGTTGCTGCTCTGCAAGACAGATACAGCATATCCAGGTCAGGAATGTCTGTACCTGTGCCAGGTGGTACAGATGAAGGAAGAGATAGATGGATGTGTAAAGCCAGACAGTGCTGAAGAGGAGAGAGGAACTGAATAACACAGAAGTGGATGGTGAGACAGAGAGAAACAGGAGACAGTGATGAATGGGTGGGAATTGGGGGGGCAGACAAAAAGGTAAGAGGTGACGGGAAGGACATGCAGGGACAAGACAAATGTAATCAGCAAGACTGGGAACAATTTCAGTTAAATGGTTACAGTATATGAATCAATGTTAACTATCTGTGTGAGTTCTGTAAACATATCAACAAGAACACAGCTCTTCCCAACAGAAACTGGTTTTCTCGCTCAGTTTTTTTTTTTTTTTACCGAGGTGAAAAACCCTGTCAACTCACAGCCAGCCTCCTTCCTTTAATGGCAAAGCAACATCACAACAGCCATGACAGGGAGAGAGGGGCTTTGTAATGTCTCTCTTACTTCAGAAAATGGGATATTATCAAATAAGTTTGCTATCAGTGCACCATCAAATGATTTTGTGGGCTGTGTCTGATCTGATCCCATATCCAGCAAGCCGAGAGAGAGATTTAGATAAAGCCTGGCTGTTGAGGCTAGGATCTGCCTAGACTGAGAAGTACGTTTTAGAGCATTTTGTGTTTGTGTGCGAGTATGATCCGGGACAATATCTGATGGGTAGTGCAACATCCAAATTGCATTCAGCATTTGTCTTTTTAAGGACATACCAGGGTATAGACTTGCATAAGTGTTTTAGGGGAGAGATCAGCACAGAGAGTGAGGAAACAGGGAAGAGTTTATTTTGTGTACATGAGTTGGCCGTTTACACGTGCCCAAGTGGCGGTTAACTGATGACACCGCAAGGGATAATGCAAAAGCAGGGTAACCATGAGAAGTCAGCTGAAGTCGGACTGCAGGTATTTGAATGTTGCAGTGGAGGTGATAATACTGCAAAAGCCAGCGTTAATTATTTTGACTGTCTCCACCAAATGTCACACAACCCTTTGCAGCAAGTCAAAATGCTAATTTTTCTCCCAAAGTTTAAGTTCAAGAATATGAAATGCAAAGAACAGCCACTGACCTTGAGACTTCATTGAAATAAATTTAAACAGCAGTAAATGGGCAGCCTTGGCAAGTCAAGTAAGCAAGACCCACATTTACAAAAAAGGAATTTTCTCCCTTTCGGCTGTTGGCATATCTGTTATGCTTTTGCCTTCATTATATTGGGGAAGAGGCCGAAATCTCAAAGATGAAAACCCTACTAAAACCAAAATGGATGGACATATACCACTAGAGGGAAGTGAGAAAATATTCTACTTTGTAATATAGACACCACACGAAGAAGAGAGAAATAGAGGTTTATCCAACCCGCTGATGACAACCAGCCTCAAATACACAGGGTAAAGACTGGCTATGACTGCAAAGCCAGAATGAAGTAATGAGTAGAGTGGCTTCATTCTGCTGCCGAGAGAGTAAATTAGTGCCTCACCAAGTTGAGCTGCCAAAAACCAAGTGTAAACACAGTCTTTTAGCTCTCAAGAGGGAAAAGATGATTACCTCACAATTACAAGACCACAGAGGAAAGAGAAGCTCCATTGCCTCAGTGACAGAAAGAGAGATTACAGGGTGGTGGCAGTACTAATGATGATGGGGAAAGGGGAAAATACTGCAGTTTATTCCAGAGGGGACACAAAATTGCAGCAACTAGCAAAAATGTGTGGCACTCAGCTAATGTTTTAGCAATGCTCTTGAAAATGAAAGATGAAGAGGGAACGCTTTACTTGTTGCATGTCTGCTGCAGAGTTAATCTTTTTTGTCCTCAGTGCACTGAGACATCAACATCCAAAGTGGCATTAAAACAGGTTTTGATTTCATTGCAGCGTCTCTATATTGCTAAAAGTCTGTTTTTTTTCTGATAAGAAATACTACTAAGCCTGTCAAATTATCTAATAAACACAAGTTGCTTGGTACATGGTAACCAATATAACTGGCTAAATGCAAACACTTTTGACTCTTATGACACGTGTACAACATGTTATCTATGACATGCACCTGCCTCTCTGTACCATTCTTATAAAGGCTTTAACTGAATTGAGCAATAGCTTCCATACACCACATCCACCTTCCAAGTTTTACTCACCTAATAAAACGTCATTCTCTAATGTGATGACTGTGTGAGAGGGTGACCTAATCCTATACTAATGCCATGATGCACTACACACCTTTACACATCTACACCAAATAAGACACTACTGAATGGGAATGCACAAGCTTAGATCTTAAAATGCTTTTGTTACGGCAAACCGTATATATAAATATATATGTGTGCTTGTTCGGACTCAGAAACAGGCAGAACTTGGACTCAGGCTTGACCAGGTAAATGTATTTTAATAACAGAACTGAGAAGTGGTCAGAATCGGTTATGTCAGCCGATCTCAGGGCAGCGGGGAGTGCTGGGATGACTGGACTGCTAGACCTACAACCCAAGGTTGTAGGAGAGGCGCAGCTGGCTAAAGAAAAGCAGAGGATGAGAATGAGTATGAGTAACAGGGATGCTATGGAAATGGCAATACTGATAGTTATACTGAGGACCTGAGTAGCAGAATTTACTGGCTCTAGGCAGGTGAGCGTCACAGGCTAAGAACACAGTCCAGGGGGAGGTGTAGGAGCTGGCATAGGCGATCACTGGTCCGATGTGCAGTACTACCATCGTGGTGAGGCTCAGGCTCGCAGCAGACGGCAAGCAGGTAGTAAGATGGTGTGTGGAAGGCTGACAGTGGAGATCCAGAACCATGCAACCAGTCCCAACAAGAGCTGGTCTCCTCTTCCTAAGGAGTGTCACCTGGAGAAACAGTTCAGTCCAGGCACCAAATTGTGCTGATACAAAAATAGCTGAAACCACGAACAGAGGGTACTCCGGTCCTTAACACAAGTCCACAGAAAACAGTTCAAACTGAAAGTGACCCTTCAAAAAAAAAAAAACAATAAGGGCAATCAGTTCGTTACTACCTGAAATCAGATCCTACAGTCTAGAAAACAGGTCATACACAAACAATCTTAGTCATGAGAGCAAAGACAGGTTACCAGCAGGAACACAAGAGATCATCTGGCGACCAGGACACACCAACACTCCCTTTAAGTACTAGTCTGGTAATTGGTGTGAGCAGGTGTGCCTCGCTACCTAGAATGCATTCCCACCTGTGCAGGGGCAGAGCCACTGTGACAGCCCATGCCAGCTGATGAAGTGCTGGGGGTGGACAGGGCCACAGACGTAACAGCTTTCATATTTCATAAGGAGACAGGGCAAAACTAGACATTCTACTGTGTAGCATTCAGCAGATTTTCAATGATTTTGCAGACAATCTCACTGATATCCAAAAATTAAATGTAATGATACTGATAAAGGGTTATATTTACTGTGAGTCACTTAAAGCATTGCCATACTCTGTCACAGTCACCACCTCTTACTGAAGATCTGCATACTACATATTCATAGTATTATCACAATGCCAACAGTGAAGTACTGAGATTTCAATCAGACAAGACCTTTTAGATCAATGCATTCGTTACGTTTACGTAAAATCCTCTACACATCTTCAATCGTCTCCCAGTGTTACATACAAGGGTGAGTTAACCTGATCTCACAAAGAAATGTACACCCGCCCTTTCTGAGGCAGCTGAATTCTTCCTCGAGCACACACTGGCCCAGAACAAAGCTCTATCATCTGTTAATGAATTCCACGACCAGCAGTGCTCATCGCTGCAGGCAGGTAATTAGTCTGAACAGCAGGAAAGCTCAAAAAATACACTTCCCATCTTGTCCTCTGGTTGTGACCTCACAAGGGGATGTCACAGGTTTCACCTGATAAGATAAGAAACTCTACAAAGCTTGACCAGCAGGTGCAAAATCACAGTCTAATAAGTTGTTTCAGTTTGAATCACATGTACTTACCCTTTAGGCAAAACAAAAAGTGCTTTGCAATCCAAACAGCTGCATTCAGTCTTTGTCAATATTAACTTGTTCGTCACCAATTCCACATTTTTCAGATTCAACTATTATGCTGCTTTATTTCTGGACATAATTTGGTGACTTTACCATGTTGCTCTGTAAATACCCACTTTTTTCTGTTAAAAGGCAGTGACAAAGAACAGGTTGAATAGGTTCGCCATTTCACACAAGAGTTAAGACAGGGTTATCATGGATCCTGGAGCTTCTCCTCCTGCCACAGCGCCAGCTGAAGCTCTTATCTGACAAAGTGGAGTCCAAAGAGGACAGCCAGAGATAGCATATCTGTGCGTGTGTTTGTATGCCAGTTTTATCTGATGATCCAAGTCACTACCAGCCAAGCCACGCAACATGGTGGCTGGTAGTCTTCCAATGCTGCAAACACAGCACAACATGGTCCCACATGGTAATGGTGAGATGTTGCCAAAGGACCTTTGAGAAGTCACAAGGACATTCGCACACATGTAGCTCAACTCTTCAGGATAAGTCAGTATGTTCCACTCTCTAAATCTTTAAAACAGAAATACTAAGGCTATTTATTACTGTAATGTAATCCCTCATGTGCTGCAAAAATAATACACGAAATATTAAGAAATATTTTATGGCACTGAGTCAAGAGTCACAGACAATGAGGGAGTCCATGCCCATCGGCTTATCCGGTCTACTCTCCACTCTGAGCATCGGAGTAAAAGCCCACAGGATTTGGCTTGCCTTCGTTTTAGAATGCAGCTTAATTCTGTATGTAGCTCCACCAACATATTTTATTGTAGTTGAGGAATAATTGAGGAAGCCCCTGTCATGCTGAGCTTGCAACTTATTGGTGTTTGAAAGACTGACTGTAAATGTGCCTCATGGGTCACACAAACACCTGCTGAATGAGGAGTCTGTTCCATAACGTTCCACTGTTGTCCCTAAATGCTCCACCAGCAGCACCACAGATGACTTTGCAAGAAAAACCTTTTAAATATTCATATTAAATTGGCCATCATTTCTCGGCTTCTGTATCCCATTCTCTCTCTCTAAAGGCATTTTCAGCAATGATCCATTATTTTCTGACACAATCAACAAATCACATTTATTCACATTAGCAGATTGGCACAAAAACCTGTAAGAAACGGACTGCAGACTGGTGGTTTGAGGTGGACCTTAGAGCACTTGTCCACACTGTAGTACAAAAGCAGCTTTAGCACTTTAGCAAACACTACCTGAGGTCTGCAAAAAATACTCTTCAATCAGGCTGAAGTGTCAAAACCATAAAAGTAGATTTTGAATCAATTCTCTGTTACTTCCCCTCACAAAGGTCACATTGTTCATCTCCATTGCCATCACCTGCTGCCAGCTTGTGTTTTATTACAATCTCTGTTACACGTTTCCCACCCACTAACCCTCTCAGGTCCAAGTTTGTATAGTGTACCCCCTACGTTCTTGCCTTACTGCTTTACACAGCTAAACTATATCACATCTGTCAAGCAGCAAAGGAAACTGTGATGTGTGCTTTCACATGATAGAAAAACTCTTCCAGGAATGGACCACACTCTGTGCCTGGCACATGGACATCCCGTTCCTTATTTCACTCTCCTAGCATTCCAATTGGAATACATCACCTGCGCACAGCTGCCAAGGACGACACATATATCATCCTGTCAGGACAAGAGCTGAGACAGAGAGGGTGCATGGCAAACAAATGGCACTGCCCTCTGTCCTGAACAGCAAGCTTCCAAAGACAGTGTGAGACTAGCTAAAACACATTCAAGCAGATAAAGCATATTTGAATTTGAATCAGAGGTAGTGTGAAAATGAGGGAGATAGAGCATGACAATGCTGCACAACTAAAACAACTACCAATAATGCACAAGTTCCCACATTTCAACTTTACCAAAATTAGGCTGCACCACATCACTGCCCAAGATCTTGAGTAGGGCTGCACAATAAATCATTTTGCAAACGTGATTTAGATCCCTGTGCAATCTCAGTCTCACGTGACAATGATTCTGCTGTGTTTAGTTGCAGGAGGACACGGCCCAGCAAGTTTATTTATATAGCACATTTTCATATACAAAGGCAATCTAAAGTGCTTAACACAATGCACACGGATGGATAAAACATTAAAATGCATACAACATGCACACAGACAAAAAACATTAAAATGTAAATATAGACGAAACATTAGAATGCAAATAAAAGCAACAATTACAAGATAGTGCATGAAGCATCATGCATGAGTAGAGCGCACATAATATCTTCCACAATGTCAAAAATACTGGATTTGTTTTTGAATCAGTCTTCTCTTCCTGTCTACAGCTTGTCACATGATGTAACGTATTTCTGCTACGGGTTAATGCAGCTTAGTGAGGAAAAGGGAGCGCTTGGTTTGATACAGGGCATCTCTGTGCTAATGCAAACATGGCAGAATCATTGTCACATGAGACTGAGATCACACAGGGGTCTAAATCACGCTCACAAAATCATTTATCATGCAGCCCTAAGCTTAAGTAAAGTGAATGTAGAGGTATAGCTGCTTCACAGTCACTGGAAAAAATTAATGAGTGATGAGATGTTAAACACTGACTGGAATACCCTCTGTTCCCCCTTGATCTCCTCCTCTATAAATCCTGGCAGTGAAAAATGAGAAGGCAATCAACTGAGAGGTGAGTATACTGGACCTTTGTGGGACACTATTCACCTTCTGCAGTTTCTAGGACTAAGCAGACATATGTGCATATGTGCAGAGATACACAACACAAACACATGGCAAATAGTCATAATCTCTACTATAAACTAGAGTAGACAATGGCAAGACAAAGGGGGATGTCATGATGCACAGGTCATCAGTTTAACACAAACCCCTGATGTTGAGAGAAAATAGGATGCACATTAACTTAACAGGTCAGTCACATGTGCCTCTGACTTCAATCCAAATTCACAGTTTAGTCATTTTACACGACATGACGCTTTAATGTGAAACAATACTGGACATGTGATAGCTTGGCTGCTCAGTTCTCCACTTTCCTCCATGTTTCGTTACCTATCACTTAACCACGAGTTCTCTAAATATGAGCAGTTTGTAATCCCAAAGCTCCATCTAGGTCAGCCCTTTATCCCTTTCATACAAGGCCATTAGATCTATGATCAGTATTCATCAGAAAAGGTTCCACAGTGCACATCTTCTGGTAAATATTATTCATGTGCAGAGTTTACTAAAGCTTGTTTTATAAATGATATAAATAAAATACATTTCCTGTTCTATTGTCATTATTATGAAAACTGAACATCAGCAGACAAAGATATGAAACTTGCTCCTGATCACAGCATTCGGACAAGCTCATCTTGATCCACTGTTGCCAGACTGTGCCAGTACTGTCCTCTGTGGGATCCGACCTGTTCAAAGCCTCAGCGACAAAATAAGGGAAAGTGGAAGAAATAGAAAAATGTCTGATCATGCTGGATTCGCTCAGCATTCAGCTGTGAAATTAGCAGCATAAGTTAAACTGACAACACAACGCACTGGAAACACATCCTGTAAACAGTGCAAAATGTAGTCCAACAGCTGCGTCAGTATTGTTTGAGGGATAAGCTTCAATACACTGTATCCTAGAGAAATGGCTCACTAGCAATAGATTTTGATATATAGCTAGATTTATTGTCCCTAAGAGATAACATAAAATTAATAAGCTGCAGGTTGAACGGGTGATCATAAGCATCAGTGGAGAAACCAAGACTAATGCTACTACAAGGAATGAGAATCCACATAAGTGTATGACTTCCTGTACACTCACTGGTTAACTATCTAACCTACTTTCACATTCACACACAAACTAGCCTTGCATGATACATCAGAAACTGTGTAGAAAAAAACAAGTCATCAAGTGCCATTTCTAAGCCTGAGTTGCTGGAGAGCAAATGTAATCCGTGCGGAGTGGTTTTGTGGTTCACCAGCCTCCTGCATTGCCTGCTCTATCACTCAGCGCAGTCCAGCATGGCCAACTTTAGAGGGTTTACTGGCAGAGCTGAGTTATAAAAGATGGCAAGTGAAGAAGCCTTCCAGGAAAATAGACCTTTCCATAATCTGAATTCATAGCATTAAATAATTACTACACAGCATCTTTGTGATAAAGTCAGCAAAATGCCACAGCATAACAGAAACAAAGTGCAGACTGAACAGGGTAAACTGGTAAAACACACTTTGAGAATAATGTGACCATATTTTCAAAGAAAGTGACACCATTAGGCCAGTGAAACTGAGGGAAATCTCACTTAACATCTCCTCATCTGCTAACCTGCCTAAATGAAGTGTATTTTAAAATGAACTGATTGAAATTGCTTCTGAATAAGGGTGATGTGGAGGCTATACACATAGCTACATCTGTAGCTCTTCCTGACATGCCTATAGAGCTGATGTTTACCTTCTCCAACATATACTGTAAGTACCTATACATGCAGAGTTACAGGTGACATCAACATGAAGCACATTTAAGTATGGGTCTTCTCTTTTTCAGTTAAAAACTGTTTATTGCATGGAGCCTCTGTTGTGTAGATACTGTACATGCTCACTGTGCAGCATTTGTTGCTTTTATACATCCTTGTCTGCACTCTGAACAACAAAAGGACAGTTAACTAGGGAATAGTTTTTCAGAGGAAAAATGTTAGGCTTCATAATAAACTGTATAACTACACAATTATACTACAAACAACCGAACTGCTGATCCAGTATGTCAAAACAGTGGACAGGACGGTTCGTTCATGTGCAGGAACTCAGAGGTTGATCATTGTCCCCCAACGATTATCGTTTTCCCCAATCTCTGAAAAGCCTGCATCAAGTTGGCTAGCAGCCCTCAGCAAGGGGCTTTGGCCAATACTGGGGATTAAAACCTTGCAAATCTATAAATACACGAGCAAACCAAAGTCAGCACCCAGCTAGCTATTGCACTCACCTCTCACTGCTGGATGGCTGCCATGTGTTCTTTTTCCCCTCTATTCTGCTTCTCTCTTGCTTTTACTTTCGGCCTCTGTCTTTCAGCTTCTCAGGCCTCACTGTTCCCTTTGTGTTCCTATTTTACCCTCAAACTCCCTTCTCTCGGTTTGTCACCCTCTCTTGTGTCTCTGCCCTCATCTCTCACTCTATCCCTCTCATACTCTCGCTTGGCAGGACCTCTTAATTGGAAACAAGCTGTGAGAGGGCTTTCAGTTTGAGGTTAAAATTGAATCTGACCTGCCTCCCGCTGTATCTTTTCTTCTCTCCTTTGGCTGTATTACAGGCCTCTACACAGTGGCTGAGTGCAGATGTATGAAAGACAGAGTGTGGTGGAGCAGAAAGTTGACTCTACCCACCGGCTGGAAACAGCAGGGACATGACAGGCAAACAAGACAGACCGAGACATGTGCAAATTTACTCGCAAAACCCAGAAATCTGTACAATATATAATTTGGTGTTTTTAAGTCTTGAACAACATTGATTCATTCTGAAGACATTTTAAGTAAGTTATTCAAGTAGCCAAGAGAAAATGATTAATGACACCTTATGGCTCATGCACACCAAACATGCAGCACACCTCCTGACATGACCTCCATTCACTGCAAGCACTGCCGACAGCTGCAAGTCCATCACACCAAGAGTACAGTAATATTCATCGGAGCGGCGTCGGGTTCAGGAGTCCAGAAAAAGCTCTTCCTTTGGTAGAGGCGTCTTAGCTAACTGCTTGAGTCCCAGTTCCTATCACCACTAAAAGAGACCAAATGAGCCACATGGAGATTTGAGTAATGAAAAACCTTTGCTAGATAAAGGTAAACAATTTCATTTAGTTTCAGAACATTATCCAAGCCACTAAAAAAACAACAGTATAAGGCTGAACTACAAAGTCAGTAAATATAAAGTACAAGCAAAGCATACACTAAAACATCAAGCAACAAAAAACAATCAGTGTTGAATGCAATGCAGTGTCCAGATCAATTTTTCCATTCAGTCAATACATGCCAGTACACAGTAAATCAGCATCCCCATATACATAGCAGGCCAACATCTGGAACATAAAGCCTCAGCTATTACACAAAAATGACATGGCCATTACATGGTAATTATGGTGAGAGGCTACATTCAGTCTTTCACAACTTCCTTGTTGTCAGTGGGAGAGGATAAGAGGGATTTGTGGCACAAAGGGCCACAGACAGGCACATTACTTGCACCCACACAGACCACAGACTGAACTGTCTGGCTGTACAACACCACAGTGCACTCAGTCACTATCAAACACACCACCTTGCAGAGAGAGAAGTCAGTATTACCCAAAAATGGGGGAAATTAGCATTTTCATCAGTTAAATCTGAAGAAATATTTTTAAGCGCTGTGTGTGTGTACCGTTTGTGCCAGCTTTTATACAGTCTATGGTTTGTGTGTGTTGTGTTTATTGTGACATGTACCATTATGGAGGAAAATAAATAATTTAATCAACTAAGCTGTAAAACAGCTGACAGATTAATTAAGAGAAAAATAGTAACTAGAGTGTCCAAATAATTTTTACATTAGCACACTGATTTTTACTTGCATATTTAAGTGAAATGCTCACATCATAAACCCCTATAATGTGTAGTTAATGTTTACAAAATATACAGCTTTCTATAATTAAATGGAATGCTAATTGTGTGATTTATGCTTGTTAAAGTGCTACACCCCTACTGAACATAGTGTAGTCTTGCAATAAAGCTAAGATGACAAGGTCTTTTGAGACAGCCAAAGCCTGTTCCTCTCAATGCTACTTTACAACAGAAGGATTATTTTTCCTTTGGGTTATGGCTCTGATACTGCCCATCTCACTATGTGAAATCACTCTCTGACAGCACTCGGCAGCGAGTAATGAACTGGCAGAAAGTGGCAGATAGCTCATGTCTTAAGAGTGATATGGAGAAGGTGATTCTGCTGAGCCAACACATGAACCTCATAAGCTGATACTTGCACAGTCAGAGACAAACACGAGAATCCTCTCAGGATAAATGCTAAACAAACACATTAGACAACATGATAATAAACACATCAGAACCTGTTTCTTATCAAAAGGAGAGGAAGAAACCATTCATTCTCACTGAAATACAGTTGCTGCATCCATATTTCATACCTGATTCTTACTAAGAAATGGTCTGCCACCCAAACTGAGCAACTGACAATAACACCATAAAGCGTTGACACGGGGGTCAGTCTCAGCACGTACAGTCACGTAGGAAACAGGTTGAGGCCACAGAATTCCTGACTGATGGAGATGGGTGTGTCTGGGAAATGACTGAGCAAACACGGGTCAGAGTGGTTTCCCCCTTACTGGCACCAGTGCTTTGTCCCCACTAATCCATTCCAAAGAGCCATGGTCAAACATCCAGCACTATACATTCACCAGTAACAACACAGCACATTCAACGGGAACATGAAATGAATCCCACTTGTCAAAGTAGGCAGACAGATGCCACAGCATGACTTAAGTGTAGGACTAAGTGGTGGCCACAGAGCAGCTTGAAGGCAATAGGACAGTACAATATTGCCTTCAACAGGGATGGGGACTCTTTACAGAAACAGTATTACTGAGCATCATTCCACCACAAAAGACTGTAGCAATCATGTCTATTTGCTCATAACACTGTTACCTGTGCATGCACAATGGCTGATGGCTGAGTGTGGGGATTTTTACAATGAGAGAGCCTGACAAGCTCATAATACACTGGCAGGCAGAAAGGTGGAAATGTCATGAGCAAGAGAAGCAGATGTATTCATTGCTGAATACAAGGCTGTACAGAAAGATGGGGATATCTGTGGAATTACACTAATCAGTGTTTCCCATATGCTGACTAATTTGTGGCAGGCCACCACAATATCAACAATGACCGCCACATATTTATTTGAGATGGCTGAAGAGAGAGATGCACGTTAGGAGAAGAGGAGGAGGGTAGCAGCCAACGTGAGCTGCCACCACAAGTCGACTAATTCTGTGGGAAGCACAGCTTGTACAGTGGCTTTTGTTGCTGACATTAAAGCAAATCTGCTTATCTGTACCTGGTGATATATAATTCACTAAATAAAGTAATAGGAGTACTATTTACAACTGTCAAATCATCATAGCGCACTAATGGGTTTCTTTTGCTGTTGGGTAAAACTGGTGCGCAAAGTGAAAGAGAATCAAATGTGCGACACCTGGGCTCTTGAAAGCCCTTCATGTTGTGTTTGGAAATATTCTCATCACACCTCTCCATCTCAAATTATGCACATGACAGCACAGATTTATAGATCTTGACCATAATAATAGAGAAGCCTTCATTTATAAAACTCTAGCCTAGTAATAACACAAAAAAATCAACAACATGGAAACAACACTGATAAAACAGATTTTTTTGAGGAAACTGCAAAATACTTAGGCTACAAGTGAAATATGTTGTGATATATATTAATATTAGTTAAGTATACTAGTACTCTGGTAGTAATATACTAGAAATCTACTATTGAGATCCATAGTTACAGAGACCATCCTGAAAACTTTGAGCTCAATTTTAGGAGGACATAGGTGTCCTGCCAAAACCTTCGCAGTCCTGATTTCAGATGGATAATTGTAAGCTCAGCTAAAGAAATGTAAAGTAAAAGGCAGCATACAAACTCAAGGACAAGCTGAAAAGTTAGGGGGGCACCATCTGTGTACTGACTACAAAAACAGTAATAAACCCATACCTATCCAGACCCAATAAATACAGCATCTGTGCAGTACTCACTTGTCATATTCTGCATTGTCTTTATCACAGCGTGCATCTTTGTGCTTCTGCCAGTCCTTCCCATGCTTACAGGTGGTGAGGAGGACCACATCTTCTGAGTTATGAACATGATACAAAGCGTTCCTAGTGTCCGAACCTATTCCGGTTAAGTACCTCTTCCCCTTGAACACAAGCATGTACTTCCTAAAAGGGGGAATAGTGTTATGTTTCAGGTAGCCCCTTTCGCCTCCTGTCCTGGGATGGTCCTTAGAGAACAGAGGTATGGAAATATCAAAGTTGGGCCGAAAGTTCTCAGTGCTGATACTGGCCTTGGCCAACATGGCAAGGCCAATGTCGAAGCCAAGGTCTTCTGTGTAGTCAGGCCAGGTGCCAGAGTACAAGTTGAAGATGATGTGGTTTTTGCCACCATTCCACAGAGGAAGGCTCTGGATTTTTGCTTTTAAGTTGTGCACGTACTGGGGTGAAAGCTGGTCCCTGTCCAAAGTGTCCAAACTCAGGACAAATAGGCAGGCCTGTCCTGGGTCAGGTGTATAGAACCTGGACCCTTCGATAGAGGATAAAATGTTCTGATAACTCTCCGACATCTTTTCCCCTTTCTGCTGGGGGTAGACATAAACTTTAAATCCATTCCTCTCACACAGGGAAAAATCAAAACAGGACTCCATTCTGCAGCGTTTTCCACTGTAAACGCCTGAGTAAGCGTCTCTCTTTTGCCTAGGGGATATGTGCTCATTGTGATCGTCGCTCCGGTCTTGCTCCCAGGAGCTGAAATGCTGAAGATACCCTGGGAAGCGACGCCACCGCGCCCCGGGGTGATAACCGGTGAGGCTGCGCTCATCGCTCCCGTGTGGACCCCGTATGGATAGCGGGACTTGTATCCCCCCAAAACAAAATAAGAGAATAAGACACGCACCGGCGGAGAACAGAATTAAGTACCGTTTTTTGGCCTGCATGTGTCCTACGATCTGAAATAAGATGTCTGTCGATAAACCTAATAAGTCCCCAAGTTTTGGTTTCACCACCTCCTACGGGAACGTTCCGCCATCTTCCCCCGGGCTGCAAAGGTTGTGCGCTCAGGTCTCCCACCTTCTGCTTCAGATGCCTTTCACAAGTCCGGAAACTGATCCAACGCATGTGGGCGATTTATGTTGTTCATTCACGTCGTCTCCTCGTCAATAGTTGTATAGACTGACTGGCAACAGGTTCTCCTATGCAACAAAGTGACCAAATACACTCCAATATGGGTATCTAAAGTGGCACCCTACTTTCCGTTGTGCAACGCTACCTTTACTTTGTCCAAAAATATTACTTTATCGCTGACTATTCCTTTCTAGCTAACAAGAACCAAGCAGTATCTAATAACAAACTGCACAAAATTAGTACAAACCTGAGTCGGTAAACCTGCAGTGTGTGCCTGACTTGTAGCCTGGACAGTTTACTATTGTTCCTATTGGAAACAAGCTACCGAGCAAGCACCGAAGCCTCACGCAGTCAACATGCTGTCTAACACATTGCCATACTTCTTTCATTAAATGCCTCGAAAGTTAAAAGTATATTTGTAACTGCTGGCTAAATTTAGACAGCGAAGGGCTCCGGCCTAGCTAGCTAACTACCTGGCTAGTTTCTGAAAACATTCCCAGTTAGCTTGTTAGCTAAGCGGTCGCAACAAAGTAGCTTTAACGCTGGCTGGAAGTAAAGACAGTCAGCCAGTCTCTCTCCTCCCTATAAAGACACGTTTCTTCATTGGTCCACAACTTATCTGTCGCTCTTCCCACAGAACCAATGGGCTAATTTCTCCAGTCCTGAAAAGTGCTAAAGTGGTGGCTCACACACACAAAAACAAGAGGTGCTGTGCAGACTGCAAGCCAAGCAAAGCCGCACGGCAGTCCCACCAGGACGGCTGCTGACGACAGTGTGACGTTGCCCCGACGGCGCACGATGCGTTACAATTGGTCCTCGTCACATCCAAGCCGGGCGGGACTTCCAGTCCATCTATTCACATCCACAGAGAGCTGAGCAGGAAAGCCAGAGAGTTTTGGCACTGATACAGGTTTGTAACCCGAGGCTTAGGGTTTGCCTATTTTGTGTTTGTCCAGTTAAGTGGGGAACTGATGAGAAGCAGCCTTCTAAAGTTAAATAATACAGTATAGAAGTTAAATATTACAGTATTAAAAAAATACAAAATAGTCTGAGATGAAAGCCCATTTATTAGGACTGCCTCTTCTGTAAAGTTAATTAATGTCCAGTTTTGTGAGCACATTAAGGATTTCTTATGCATGTTGGCTTAAAGATTGACTATAATAGCCAACTGCTGTTTCCAAGGTCAAGGACAAACACTGAAATATTTGAATCATCCATAATGGTTTCACTGTGATTTTGATGACAAAAGGCTAAGTCTAAGCAGTGTGTGTGTGTGTGTGTGTGTGTGTGTGTGTGTGTGTGTGTGTGTGTGTGTGTGTGTGTGTGTGTA
>NW_018127911.1:6613526-6627758 GCF_001952655.1 Monopterus albus
ATTCAGTTGGAATGAGAAGCTGCATTCCTCAGGAGCTGTGGACCAGTTATCTGCACTGTCTCAGTTCCCCATGGACCACTGATCAAAGGCAGAGAGGCATATGATAGCCACCCTCTTGTTCTCTGCCTCTTTCTTTTCTCTTTGTCCCTCCTCTTTTTTGTCTCAATGACCCCTCGTGCCTTTTCCTCTCCTACTGTCTTATCATCCCCTCTGCTGCTCACCAGCATTCTTTCTCTTCTCCTTCAGTCTGTCATCCCTTTAACTGATTTGCAAATGGGGTGCTGCTGGCAGCTCATGCGAATATGTTCCTCAGCCTTTGTCACTACAGTGATCCGATGTGCTTTGTTTATATGAACTTCAACTGCAAGTCTTTAAAATGGTCTATCCATGTGGAAGTGTGACAGCCCTTGTGTTGCAGTTTGAAATATATTTTAGGCTTATTTGCATGCCTCGCTTCAAAACCAGCAATGGCATAGAAAGAAAGAAGGAAAAAGCAGGACTCTAGGAAAACAACATTAAAACATATGTGGGGCTCTGCTTTTGTTTAGCCATAGCTACAGCTTAATGAATATGAGGAGATGCTGCCTGCTGTTGCATTGTGTTTGCTGAGCAGAGCACTGGCCAAATTTAGAGGAGTGGGGTGACTGTGCCAGAGCAGCTCTCCCACTCTGTAATACATGCAACCATGCCAATATCTTATTTGGATTCACCCAGGTCAGCATAGTTTTCCAGCCAGCCAGAGAGCCAGACTGCCAACAAACTAAACAGCCAAATGGATGTTTATAATTTCCTTCTGAGTACATTTTGGGATCATTAATTCACTGTTTGGAAATAATTGGTCTGCAGTGCTGATTGGTCATTCAAAATTCCACTCACAAATTCACATAAAAATATTAATGTGTGGTGTGTGCAAGTGGAGGGTGGCATGATGGTGCAGTGGTTAGCGCTGCCACCTCACAGCAAGAAGGTTCCTCTCTGAGCAGAGTTTGCATGTTGTCTTGTGAGTTTTCTCTGGGTACTCTGGCTTCCTCCCACAGTCCAAAGACAGGTTGATTAGTGACTTCAAATTGCCTGTGTGTGGTTGTCTGTGAGTGAGCTTAAGAAATGTTGGTAGATCTGATGTCTGTTAATGTTGGTGATCTGCTTTGTTGTCATTAGGAATCTTATCTGTAGAAATATGGGGAGGTTTTCTGATTGTCTAGGTATGACTAATCTAGAAATGAGTTCTGCTTGGATGGCATCTGAACTGAGGGGACACTGAAGCTCCTGATGTACTGGTGAAGAGGTCTGCACCTTTTTTTTTACATTTTTGTTTTGTATTTTATATATAATGTTGTATTAATTGTCTTTGTATTTATTATATTTCTTCTTTTATTTTTTTATAGTAGTGCTGTCGCCTCACAGCAAGGTTCTGGGTTCATGCCCGGGCCGACTCAGGGCCTTTCTGTTCGGAGTTTGCATGTTCTCCCTGTGCCCGCTTGGGTTCTCTCCATGTACTCTGGTACTTCCTCCCACAGTGCCCGTAAGAGTGAGTGTGAGTGTGTGTGGTTGTTTGTCTACATGTCAGCCCTGTGACAGACTGGCGACCTGTCCAGGGTGGACCCTGCCTCTCACCTGATGACAGTTGGGATTGGCTCCAGCCCCCTTGCGACCCTCTTCAGGAATAAGTGGTATAGATAATAGATGGATGGAAGGATTATTTAATGGACCTTCAACATGTCTGAAATAAAGTTTGATGGTGATGATGATCTTGACAGTGCCTGCTGTCAAAATTCGCCACATTGTTCAGTTTTTTGAATAAGCTAAGCTACACACATAAAAAAGACAAAGGCAGGTTTTCGTTTTTACTTTGCTGATGCCAAATCTTATTTAAGCAGTAGTATGTCTCATTATTCATTTTGATATTTCAGTGTTAATATATAATGTCTGTTGATGATTGTTTTCCACATAGTAGTTGCATGGAACATGGTGTCCATGACAGGAAGCCATATGAGAAAGCTGTTGTCCTCAAATAAATATCACTATGCACCTGAAGTTTCCAAAGAGCATCTTCACCTTTATAAATCTTCTTGTGAGGTGTGGTTTACAACAGCAGATGCTTCTTCTGAACAGCAAGCTGTTTTTATTAAGTCAAAGTAGTTTTAACCCACAGTCATTGTTTGGACTCTTATTACAAGCCATTTTAACATTTAACCGAACCACAGTCCTATCTGTAATGACATCTGAGATATCCATAATAGCATCTCTCCTAGTCAAAACTGTATTCTAACTAGTCAGAATTAAAGAAACTGTATTTCAAGATATTTACAACTTTGATGTTACTAGTCAAAACAAAATGTCAGATATCGAAAGCTCTTTATAAAGTATATTCTTCTCCTTCTCCTTATTATAATTAATGTGGCTGTTTTAACACTAGACTGGATATACATTGCAGATATCTGTAATTCACGTCTAGTCAAAAAGATTAGTGATATCCACAAACTCAGTCTTCCTATAGAACAAATGACATCACCTTTACCACTGTGTTATTGATAATAACCAAACTGTTAGAAACTGTCTACAGGAAAGTAATTAAAAGACAAAGGTGCAAAGAGTTATATTATTGTGAAAGATGACAATGATCACTGATGTGATAGTCACGTGATATTTTTCTTCTCTCTTCCACAGTTTGTGTTTCTATATTAGAAAGAGCCATTGTGTGTGTGTGTGTGTGCACAATATGCAATATGTTCAACACTGTGTGTGCAGCAACATGTGGGTGTTGGGACATCTCAATCACAGAGCAGAGATCAGGTTCAATTACACATGCAATAACTTTTAAGTCTCAGTAGACCTAAAAACCATTTATATGCTAATAAGTATGACAGCAGTAATGACTTGCAATAAAAAGACATCTGCTGCTTGATCAAATGTGATATTAGAGCATTACCACAATCAGCCTTTGCTATTTGTCCTCAAACCATTTGTTAGCCTCAGAACTCCTTGTGGGAGGTGTTTTTTGGCATCTGGCATTAGTGATGTAATAACCCTTCTCCCACTCCTTTCTTGTCTTCCGGCAGCATGTGAAAGTGTTGTGTTTGTGTTTTAGCTGCATACTCTTGGGGGAAATTGAAAGTGGGCACTTTTTTCTATTGAGTCAAGTCTGCCTAATATGAATCAAGATCACAACAGAGAATGCTTTCACCTCTGTTTAAACATCATCCATTCTCTGGCTCATACCTTCACGTCTGACAAGGAAAGACTCCCTTGACAAAACCTTCCTCCCTTTGACCTTTTCCCAGGAGCTGTGTTATGGCAAATCAGCAAAGGTTAGCATGCTAAACTAAAACAGTGAACATGTTAAACATTATGCTTGGTAAACATTATAAATATGTTTAAACAGCAGCATTTTAGCGCTGACATAGTGAGCATATTAGCCATTTACCATCTACATGTATGATGTTTGCTTGCTGAAATTACCATTTAGCTCAAAGAACTGCAAGTCTCACAGAGCTGGAGCTGTAGACACAAAGAAATGCAATTGTCCGAAGACTCCCACCTACTGTGTTCCAATTTTGTTCTAGTATCTTCATTTCTCAGACATAGCTGAAGACATGGTTGGTAGTCAGTGAACCTCGATTCACAGTTTGTGTGTTTTTTTTTTTGTTTTTTTTTACTATTTCAAGGTCCAAAAATCATCTGTAGCTCTAACAGTGGAGTTGATAGCCTATATATCAAATATAAAAATCAGCACTCTGTGTACATTATTGATAGAATTTTGTTTGATATGTATTCATACATGCAATCAAATTAATACAACAATATCAAAGGATATTCACTGAAGTTCATCAAATTCAACAATGGCCATGCATGACAGCAAAAGTATGCATCCCATCTTATTCCAATGAGAGGAGCCTGCTGTGTGCAGCTCTCACTTCAAGGGCCTGAAAAAGATCAATAAGAAAGAATAGCAGTAGGCCCGGACTACAAATTGAGCAGCCTTTAATCACTCCACACAGTTCACAGCGTGTGTAAGTTCCTGCCATGAAAAGGTTTAATCACTGGCCAAGCTGAATAGAGTCTTCTTGCTGGTGCACAGAGTCTAAGGGGACACATGCACATGTGAATTTTCTAATGCACCTAAAAGCACACATGCATACATGGATGGTCATTTGTGCATCCAGATAATCTTTTGCATACATGTGTACATGGGACTTTAAAATGACCCACTTATATAGCTGCTGAATAACCTCCAGTTTATAACGTCTTTAATTTGGTGAGTTTGTTAGCACATAAAGTAGCTCACGGGAAAAAGGCAATCATTATTTGTCAGCCAATTCAAAGGTTTCACAAGCAAATGATAATTACCTGACCCAAGAGTCAATGGCTGCCAGGCCACTCAGGGAATAAGAACTAACATCCATGCTCTTAAGGGGCACGGACGTGAAGGTCATCTGGTTACTCTTCAGTCGATGGCTAAATTAATTATGCTGTGCATGGCATGGCATATTATGGGATGAGGCTATACTGTTAACATGCTACTCACATATATGGTACATCTAACAGTTTTACCACATGAGCAGTCTGCTATGGTGCACAGAGACATCTAATTAATCATAACTAACTGAGCACTTAGCAATAAAAGCAGTTCTTAAATTCAGACTCTATGAAGACCAATCTCAGTAGCAAGAA
The DNA here is from genome assembly GCF_001952655.1 of Monopterus albus. Taxonomy (NCBI): domain Eukaryota; kingdom Metazoa; phylum Chordata; class Actinopteri; order Synbranchiformes; family Synbranchidae; genus Monopterus; species Monopterus albus. The sequence goes on from NW_018127911.1 coordinate 6,618,198, forward strand.
CAGAAAACCCTTAAATCACCAGAATGTTAAAGTGTGTAGAGCCCTCTTAGTGAAAACCTTTCATCATGCTTCCCAGGAAGCCTATATGACCTGGGTGCCACTGAGAGTGTGACCTTGGTGTGATGGTATATGGGTAATAAATCTAGTGACCATAGGGACAGTAGTTTGTGCAGCCAGGTCAATAAGTAGGCATGCAATGAATCAAAATTGCACCTGTCTGTCTCTCTCTCTTGTCCATGCTATAAAAGTGAAATAGTGGTGCACAAGTGGCTTGTCAAGATAAAAAACACATTATTCAGGACGTTAAGCAGCTCACATTGCCATATGTCACAGCTTCTGTCTCCCACTTTCCTGTCAGTCACAACTCTGCACTAATGAACAGTGTAAAAGCATTATGAAGGTAATCTGTAAAAACACCCTGAAGCAGAGAATCTTTAGCATATGAAAGATAAAATGCAAAAATAATGGAGCAGTATCAAAAGATGTACAACAGTTTTACCACATGAACACTGAATGATATGAACAGGCAGTCTGCTATGGTGCACAGAGACATCAACTGATAGAGGACTGAGATGAAACCTTGCTCTCCTACACTGAGTGATAGTTCGAACAAACAGCTCCCTCCATCTGACTGTTAGTGACCTCTGCCTAAGACTGTGCCTGCCAGTGTTTTGGATTCATGGCAATAAAAGTCTAATTCAATCAGAATTTGAAGGAAACATGGGCTTATGCATACCTTGCTGACCACATGCAGGTTGTCAGATTTTTCTACTACACAGCAGTAGTAGAGTGGTAGACACAGTATTTACATGCCATGGTCATTATCTTTCCACCAATATAGATTTTTATTGTTTAGATTATAATGAATAATGAGTGGTGTGCTGTTAAAGTGACAGGGAAATCCCATCAGAGTCCTTCAAGAAAACATATTTTAGGTAGATATTTGTTACACTTCCCTGTGGATTTACCTGCGAGGTTTACACAGTAGGTTAGTTTAATTTCATTCCAGGCTTATTCTCACTATTGGATGCCTGCAAATCTCTGCATCTCTGTGGAGCCAGAAATCACGAAACATGAACCCGTGACTGATGATCCTGGGGAGGCTACGGCGACTTAAATTCAATTGACCCACCTGACAGATTGATAGGGCCCGTATAAATCTTTATGCTTAACATTTTCAGGTATCTCGTTTCAAACTGATCACTTTATAACTTTTGGTCAAAGTTGTTCCCGCACGTCTCCGGCGCACTGGATGAACCGATTTAAACACACCCACTGGCAAAGTCATGTGGTTGGTCATGAGGAAGTAAACAGGGGAGACCCAAAGAGGCACATTCCTTTTTCTATAGTCTTGTATACGTTGTAGTTGTTTAATTCTAAAGCCAACACGTACAAAGGTTAGTTTACCACGATATGTTTGCATGTTTTCATGTGTCGTCGTTTGCAGCATCACGTCAAATCAGCGTAGCAAGCTAACCTAACGCTATATGCTAACGTTAGCTTGATAATGATGGACAGAGCTAACACATATTGCATTAAAATATACTAATAATTATTCTCCTATTAGAAACCAAAGTCATTTGAAAGCCAAACGAGTGTTTCGGATTGTTTTGGTGTGTGTTCAAGAAACTTGGAAACTATGATACTTAGTATTAATATGCATTTCACGATACATTTTGGCTAAATGGAAAATAACTTGCATGCTTGTTTCCACCGGTAATCTTGAACACCGTTTTCTGTAAAGTAGTCTACCAGGGCTATATGAGTTCTTAAAAGCAATATGAATGCAGTAATCATTCCCGGAGCAACTTGGGAGAGAGCTTGGTTTATTTACTTATCTCGGGAGAAGTCCGAGCTCCTGACGACACCAGGGTATGTCAGCCAGTCATTCAGTCCTTCTCAGGGCAGATGAAACGAGTTTGTCCTGTTTATAAAATAAAATAAAAACATCCAGCTTTTTGCTATTTTGTTCATCCTCCTCTTCTTCCTCCAGTCACGATGGTGGACTTCCTGGCTGAGAACAACCTGTGCGGCCAGGCCATTCTCAGGATAGTTTCCAGAGGGAACGCCACCATTGCTGAACTCTTGCGCCTCTCTGACTTCATCCCTGCAGTTTTTAGGTTAAAGGACAAGAATGACCAGCAGAAATACGGAGACATGATATGTGACTTCAGCTACTTTAAGGTATAAGTTACAATAGGACTGACTTTAACCAAACTCTCACCTGTTGTCTGAAGCAGACTGCACTATTGCTGTCAGGACAATGACATTTTAAGTACATTTATAGTATTTATAGTAATTTTGAGTAAACAAGGGAACTGGCACATGCTTATTTTTGCAATCAGTCAGTATAAGGACTTATTGTATTGACTATGAATCATTTAGAATAAGTGCACATCCAGTATTAGTTTTGATGGGGAACTGTATGTTTTCCAGGGTTAAACATAAATAAATGATGTGTTGTGTTGTGTATGATTGTAACAATAATAGCACACTGATTGGAATAAATGCACTACCTTGTTCCCATTCTGTCACTTGTCTATTGTTTCATGATATTCCTCTCCAGGGTCCAGAGTGTTATGAGAGAAAGCTGGAAGCCAAACCTGAGCTTCAAGATCTGGATGAAGAGTTTAGAGAAAACAACATTGAGATTCTGTCGAGGTTCTATCTGGCTTTTGAGAGTGTACACAAATATATACTGGATCTTAACAGGTAAGACAAGACTGGATTGTTTAGGGGTTTGTGTCTGTTTATTTTCAATTCAGTCATGTTTAATGCACCCCCCCCCCCCTTTTTTTTTTTTTAAATCACAAAACATGATAAAGACACTACATTACAAGATGATATGATATTTCCCTCTTCAGATATTTGGATGACCTACATGAGGGCGTTTATATTCAGCAGACCCTGGAGACTGTGCTTCTGAATGAGGATGGGAAACAGCTTCTAGTATGTAATACAAATGCAAATCAGTTATAATTTTGTAACATTACAGGACTATTCCTCAGAATTGCACATTGAAACTAAATGAAAACGCTGCAGAAGTTGATGCTGTGTATTTTTGTCTTTCTCCCCAGTGTGAGGCTCTCTACCTGTATGGAGTCATGTTGCTGGTTATTGACCAAAAAATTGAAGGCGAGGTCAGAGAGAGGATGCTTGTTTCCTACTATAGATACAGGTGCAGTTGTGACTCACATGCCCCGGTGTCTGATGCTGACTGACACACTTGATGTGTTCATTTCACTTGTTAGCCAGTGAGCAGCAAAGTTGACTCATTTTACTTGAGTCATACTTGCAGATGTGTTTGGATAAAATATTAGACAGGGTGATGTTATAGTTTATTTACTTGTTTTGTTTTTTATCTCTGTCCTTCCGCCTCTATCTTTATCAACTGCAGTACTAACTTTTTCACATGACTATCAATCAAAGCAAAGAGGTTTAATACAAATTTCTGCAATGTTTTGGACATTAGTTTACATCAAAACGTTGCTGTATTTATAAGTAGTATGCTAAAACATTCATATTTGAATGACATATGAACATCCTGTTGGTCAGTAGATTTATGTTTATTATGTTAACCACCACATCTGTTGCACAGAAGAACACGCATAGCCACTGAAATGATCTCTTTATTATTTTTAATTACACTGCCAGTTGTTTCAACTGTTTACTTTTCATCATGCAATTGATTTTTTTTTGTTCAGGGTGATGTTATAGTTTATTTACTTGATCTGTTTTTTATCATTTATGTCTAAGTTATGTCTGTATACTAAATGCATGCCATTTTTAAAAACTTGTATTGTTTCACATTTTTATTAGTGCCGCCCGTTCATCAGCTGACTCCAACCTTGATGACATCTGCAAGCTCCTCCGCAGCACGGGCTACTCCAGCCAGCCTGGAGCCAAACGGCCAGCCAACTACCCAGAGAGCTACTTTCAGAGAGTTCCCATCAGTGCTCCCTTTATCAGCATGGTCATTGGGAGGCTGCGCTCAGATGACATCTACAACCAAGTGAGATACTGAACATTTGATCATGCATAATTTTCAACTTTAAATACACTGAAATGACAAGTTCTGTCACGTTTTCCTTTGCTACAGATTTTGGTAACTGTCAAATGTCTGCTGTGTGACCTAAAATCACTTCTTTCTTTGATCAGGTGTCTGCATACCCTCTACCAGAGCACCGTAGCACAGCGCTGGCTAATCAGGCAGCCATGCTGTATGTCTGCCTCTATTTCAGCCCTTCTATACTGCACACCCAGCAGGCTAAGATGAGGGAGATAGTGGACAAGTACTTCCCTGACAACTGGGTAACACATTAGTTATATGATAGGATTGTTCACTGGACATCCTCTACATTTAATCTGTGCTGATCATGTCATGCCAGTAGAGTAGAACTGAATACACACAGCTGTATGAAATGTTATTGCATTCACTGTGTTATGTTTTTTGGCATTTGCTATTTTTTTCTCAGTTTTTTTTGTGTACTGTTGCACTGATCTCTACTTTTTTGTCTGCAGGTTATCAGCATCTACATGGGGATCACAGTGAACCTGGTGGAGGCCTGGGAGCCTTACAAAGCTGCCAAGACTGCTCTCAACTACACGCTGGACTTGGCTAATGTCAAAGAGCAGGTATTAAAACGAATGTTTTGGCTTGAAAGTCACGCAGTCGTCAGATTTTTCAACGAGGATCACAGCCCTTCATATTAATCTATTGTATGCAGATATGGATAACTGTGTCCACAGAAAATATTAGTCCAGTCCAATAATATCCAATGTGACTGTGCAAAATCTAAGCTGAAACACGTGGGTATTAATCAAATCAGTGACCAAGATGTGAATGTACATGAACTTGAACTGGTTTAATAACATGCACATGCCTAGACTGTCTGTTGATGCATAAATGGCAAATAACAATCTTGACTTGATGGGTCAAGTGTTCATCAGAGTGATGGCCCAGGGGAAGAAACCGTCCTTGTGCCTGGTTGTCTTGGCGTACAGTGACCTGTAGCGGTGTCCTGAAAAACTGTGCTTATAGCAGTGAAGCAACTGACTGATCTGTATTTAGGCAACTGTGAACATCACCATGCTTCATAAAGGCCACTAGTAGGAGTGAATAAATAAGTTATTGTCCAAGATGATGCTTTTAATCATATCTCTCAAACAAAACCATTATCACCATCATTTTGTGTTTAGGCCACTCGATACGCAGCTAGCATGGAGAGCCTGAGGCCCCAGGTGCAGCAGCTGCTTAAAGAAGGTTTCCTCAGGGAGGAGATCATTCTGGACAACATTCCTAAACTACTCAACTGTCTGAGAGACTGTAATGTGGCTATCCGCTGGCTGATGCTGCACTCTGCAGAGTCAGGTGAGACCACAATGTAGCTAGTAAGATCACCCTTACAAGGTTTTACCTCCAAAATACTTTGACTAGGCAAGGCCAAAGAATAGTATGACGTTATGGTTTTATTTTCTTTAAGCAGTCTGAATTTCTCTTTGGAAATTTGTAGCTAGCTTGAGCTGGAAATTTTGTATTAGTTGCTTCAGAGTTCCAGGTTTGTGACTTTACCACTGGGGAGATGATCATGCAAACAGGTTGTTGATTTACCGTTGAATCTTCTTCTGTCTCACAGCCTATGACCCTAACAACAAACGACTGCGTCAGATCAAAGACCAAGTGCTCAATGACTCCAAGTACAACCCAAAGATCCTGTTCCAGCTTCTGCTAGACACTGCTCAGTTTGAGTTCACTCTCAAAGAGGTGAGTGTCTCATCAATATTGGAATATGTGAAGTGTGACATGAAAGTTAGAAATGAATGCTGGAATAATTCCAAAGCGATCCATCCAACTGTCTCACTCATTAGGTATGTCTGCTCTTTTGTCTATGAGCATATGGCTATCCAGTGTATCATTAGGAGGAGAAACAAATTTAATGTTCTCATTACGCAACTTATCTGACTAATCCTTTGTCATTGACTCAGCATCTGTGCTGTCTCTCTTCCAGATGTTCAAGCAGATGCTATCAGAAAAGCAGATCAAATGGGAAAGCTACAAGAAGGAAGGATCCGAGAGAATGACTGAGCTCGCTGATGTCTTCTCTGGCATCAAACCTCTTACAAGGGTAGAGAAAAATGGTGAGTCTCATTGAGAGGATGGATAAGGCAAAGGTTTACACACAACGAAAAAAAGTGTTACTGATTGAAGGAGCCTCAGCCATGCAGCGTTTCATGGATTCAGGGTTAGAACACAAATGGTTAAATAAGTTTAAGCTTGAAGCTGTTCAGAAGAAAATGTTGAGGCATGGAACAGACGCATGCAGCAAAAGGCATATTCAGTTTACAAGTCACGCTTGCTTCTGTTTTTGCAACTCTACTCCTAGTAAAGAGATCCATTTTATCAAAGGTCAGAGGTAACTTTATTTATCCCCAAAGGGCAATTTGCTATGCAGCCAGTAGCACACATACATTCATTGTCATGTCACAATAAAAAAAAACATAAAACACACACAAAAAAACTCAAAAACATAAAACACACACACAAAAAAACTCTTATCACCCTCCTTGAACAAATGCCTACCTAACCACCATTTGTGAAACTCTTTTTTTTTCTGCTTGAACTAAATGCAAACATTACTCCTTACAGAGAACTTACAGGCCTGGTTCAGAGAAATATCAAAGCAGATTGAGTCGTTGAATTACGAGGACTCTACAGCTGCTGGGAGGAAGACAGTCCAGCTCATACAGGCTCTTGTTGAGGTGAGCGACAATGATATTTCACTCTTCATGTCCACATTAACTGACATTGTTGATCATAAAGTGTAGAGTCTTTCAACTTTAGAAATTGAATTGGATAACATTATTTGAATCATTCAATACAGTGTTGCAGTTCCAGAGTTAATGTTGATTGCCTTGACTTCCTGCATATAGCTAATAACTGAATCCAAGAACAATGCAGGCAAAAAGACAAAATTAACTTCTATGAAATGCTTATAAATAGATGCACATAAGAACATAATAGAAATGTCTTGTTGGCTCAGTGGATTGCATTGCCCTTATTTCCTCCTGAATATCCTGCTGCCATCTATGACAAAATTAGAAATGGAACCAATATCATTTTCACAAAAATAGCAAATACTAGGTTATGTTTATTTTTATAGTTCCTGCTAACTGTTTACACAATCATCTCATCCGTGGGTACAGTGTTCTGGGCCAGCAGCAAATTATCTTCATATACAAAAAATTTAATGAAGGCAAATGGATTTTTTTTTGTTTTTTTTTTTTGTGTAAACATAAAAAAACTAACACTGCAAAAAGTGCCTATAATTCTTGCTTATTTCTGTACAGTTATGTGGGTCTATCAGCTATTTTTCCTCTTGCTCCTCAGGTCCAGGAGTTCCACCAGCTGGAGTCTAACCTGCAGGTGTGTCAGTTCCTGGCTGATACCAGGAAGTTCCTGCACCATATGATCCGCACCATCAATATTAAAGAAGAAGTCCTCATTACTATGCAGATAGTTGGGGATCTGTCCTATGCATGGCAGATCATTGACAGGTGCTTGCTTGTTTGTTTAAACTGTTATGCAATTGCTACCTAGGTCAGCTAAATTCCCTATTAATAACACATGTTTTGGTATATTTTTTTTTACTGTCAATGTGTCACATATTAGAATTTGCTCATTAGTTGCTTGGACATTGTAAATTCAATTCATTTATTTTTCTGGCTTATGTTTTATTCTGCAGCTTTACATCCATCATGCAGGAGAGCATCAGAGTCAGCCCGTCAATGGTCACAAAACTGAGAGCTACATTTCTGAAGGTGAGGACATAAGTGCCAATCAAATACCTGCACACATAGACCAAGCCAAAATCATACGTGTTCCCCATAACTTTGCTGTGATTTAGGGATTGTTTCCTGCAATGTGAAAACAATTATTTTTCATGTGTGACCAGTTGGCATCTGCACTAGATCTTCCATTGTTGCGGATCAACCAGGCCAACAGTGCAGACCTGCTGAGTGTTTCGCAGTTCTACTCTGGAGAGTTGGTGGCTTATGTCAGAAAGGTAAATGATGTTGAAGCCATGTTTTAACTGAGATCTTTCAAAGCAAAACACTTTCTTTTTCTAAAGGTTTTCAGCAGAGAGGAAGCACCTATATTTTCTGTGGTACTCCTAGATAAACACAGTTTCATTACTTCAACAAGTGAGCTCTGCATGCTTCAAATTATTGTTCAGTAGCTGTGCAGTAACAGCTGCAGTCATGATCGATGTTTCTGCAGCCATCTGTGTGGCAGACTTACCCAGAAAGAGCTACTGAGAGGATGTGTATCTTAAGATGCTATTACCTTCTGGTGTCATCAGCCGCATGCCATGTAAATTTGTTTCTTGTAGCTGTACACAAGATTTTTCAGAGACAGTGTTGTGTACCATCTGCTTTTGAACACTTTTTTTTCCCCCACCCATAAAAGATTCACACTGGCTCTCAGTTTGTGGTTTTTCTTCTTGTTCCAGGTGCTTCAGATCATCCCAGAAAGCATGTTTACCTCTCTGGCCAAGATTATCAAGCTTCAGATCCACGACATCATGGAGGTGCCCACACGGCTGGATAAGGACAAGCTAAAGGACTACTCCCAGCTCGGGGCTCGCTATGAGGTAAAACAGCTGCTTTGTCTGAGATAGTCATACCAGTTCCATGAGTGCTGTTCACAGTGTTATTGAAGCAATGGGGAAAAATATTAATATGATTTTGAAGAATCATATTGAATCATTGAAATGCAGTCAAATGTGTTGAATTTTTTGAATTTTGAAGTTTAAAATTCTGATCAAAAGTTCAACTCTTAACAATTACATTCAGTGTCAGATTTCAGTGTGTGCCATCTACTGTATGTACAGTGTCTGCTGCCATTCATCTCTCTTATACAAGTTGATGTAGAGTATTAATTCTGTAGCATATCCTAGTACTTTGATGTTGGACCAATTTCATTTACTAGATTTTGTCTGTAATTTGTGTGCCTAAACATCTTTCTGTTTCATGTGATTATAGGTGGCTAAACTCACTCATGACATCTCTATTTTCACTGAGGGAATCCTGATGATGAAAACCACTCTAGTTGGGATCATAAAGGTAGATGATGAGATAAACCTATTTGGACTGTTTCAGAATACATTACTGTTGTGGATTACTTTACAAACACACTGTGCTGATTCAGGTGGACCCCAAGCAGCTTCTGGAGGACGGTATCAGGAAGGAGCTGGTGAGGAGGGTAGCTTATGCTCTGCACAAAGGGCTGATCTTCAACCCTAAGGCTAAGGTTAGGCATCAGATCCTCTGCATATTTCATTATATTAGTGTTTAGCACACATTTGTGTATTCAGTGTGTGTGAAATCAGTTCACTGGATTATAAAAAATGGAGATGTTTCAAAAGCCCTTTATGAATAGAATAAAATCAAGGACCGTGACGTTGCCCGGCATGGCGCAGCCAGGGCCCCACCCTGGAGCCAGGCCCAGGGTTGGGGCTCAAATGCGAGCGCCTGGTGGCCGGGCCTCCCCTCACAGGGCCC
>NW_018127911.1:6629514-6638221 GCF_001952655.1 Monopterus albus
GAGAGAGGGAAGTCTGGGCATCTTTGCTTAGACTGCTGTCCCTGCGACCCGGTCCCGGATAAGCGGAGGAAAATGGATGGATGGATGGAGATGTTTCTCCAGCAAACAGGACGAAATTTACATTGTTTTGTTATAATGTATTTAAAAAGTAATTAATTTATGTCTGTCTTCTTGCCCCATGAAGATCAAGGTTAATAAGAGTGAGAAATAAAAAAAAAATAAACTAAACAATACTCCACACTCTCAGCCCAGTGAGCTGATGCCCAAGTTGAAGGAGATGGCAGCCACCATGGATGGCTTCTACAGGTCGTTTGAGTACATCCAAGATTACGTCAGCATTTATGGCCTTAAAATCTGGCAGGAGGAAGTCTCACGTATCATCAACTACAATGTGGAGCAGTAATGCAACAGTTTCCTCAGGACCAAGGTCAGGCTTAAAACATTAGCATCCTGGTACACTTTCTGATCATATCTCTGAATCATGCACTGGCATAAGTTCATCTGTCTGTAAACAATAGGAAATTATTTGTTTGTTTTTTTTGTCTTCTAGTCAGTAATATTGGTTGATTGATTGGTTCCCTCTTTGCTCCAATTAGATCCAGGACTGGCAGAGCGTGTACCAGTCCACCCACATCCCCATCCCCAAGTTTCCCTCTGTGGATGAATCTGCCACCTTTATTGGTCGTCTTTGCAGAGAGATTCTTCGAATCACTGATCCTAAGTATGTGAAATTGTTAAATATATGAAACTGTTAAAACAGTTTTAGTCTCAGAGTAGCTGGGCTTTAATGTGAAAATGATAAATTCTTTCTTAAACATTTAAGCATTGGTTGTTTTTTTCAGGGTAACATGCTACATTGACCAGATGAACACCTGGTATGACCTGAAGAGCCACCAGGAGACGACCAATAACAGGCTGTTCTCTGAGATCCAGAACACTCTGGGTACGTTTGGCCTCAACGGACTGGACCGCCTGCTCTGCTTCATGATTGTCAAGGAGCTGCAGGTAATTGGCCCTAAAAAAAAAATAGGTCAAAGGCTTTGTAAGAGAGCTACCATCAGGCACTTATTTAAAAAAAAAAAAAAAGAAAAGAAAATTAAACATAGGCGCCGCATTAGTGCTTCAAGGTCTGTAAGGATTTTCATGGTATTTTCAGTGCAAATATTATATTATGTTGGCAACCTGCTTCTCTCAGAACTTCCTCACGATGCTTCAGAAGACCATTCTGAAGGACAAAGCTGTGCTGGATGCCTTCAAAGCTATGCTGGCTGCTGTCAACCCAGTCCAAGGCATTGTGGGTAAGTATTAAATTAGGAAAACATACAACCTACTCAGATACTTTTATCCTCTGAGGAAAATCGTTTTTTTTTTTTTTTTTTTTTTTTTTTTTTAAAAAATAGCTAATGCCAGTAAAGTGTATGCTACTGCTGTGGCCAAAACCCAGAAGATCTGGGGTGCATACCTGGAAGCCATCATGAAGGTACCGGTCCATGTTCTTCTCTCATGTCAGTCAGTAAAAAAGAATTATTAATAACACTCTAATGATAGTTGCAATTTCCCAGTAAAGGCTAGAGCCCATAAAAATACAGCTTAATGCTTGTGTTTGTTGTAGGTTGGTCAGATGCAGATTCTCAGACAGCAGATTGCTAATGAGCTGAACTACTCTTGCAAGTTTGACTCCAAACACCTGGCTGCTGCCCTGGAAAACCTCAACAGGTTAGTATATGTATATCAGAATCAGAAGCAGCTTTATTGGCCAGTACATAATGCAGTACATAAATGTTTAATGAATTACCATTTCTTTTGCAAAGATCTAGTACTGCATTAATGACTTTATGATTATGCCCTTTCTTAATGCTTTTCTACCTTTGTTCCCCAAACCTTTGTTTGTCCACTGAATGCCAACTGTGACTGTGGTCGTGCCAGGTCTCTGCTGGCAGACATTGAAGCTCACTACCAGGACCCATCCTTACCCTACCCTAAAGAGGACAACACTCTTCTGTATGACATCACTGCCTACCTGGAGGCTGCTGGCATTCATAATCCACTCAGCAAGGTTTGGACATTATGGCAGTGTTGCTTCCCACACAATGTTATAAGTGACAGATTTTAGTTAATCTTGTTAAGCCACCTCAGACTGAAACCAGTTTTACCCGTGTTTATCATCTCTGTCTTCTTTGTTTTATGTTTTGTTTGCTTTTAAAGGATCTTCTGAGCAGTTTGTTCTGTTTATGCTTTTTACAGATCTACATCACCACAAAGCGCCTACCTTACTTCCCCATCATTAACTTCCTATTTATTATTGCTCAGCTGCCTAAACTTCAGTACGGCAAAAACCAAGGCATGTTTTATTTTTCTTTGTTCAGTTTGCTACATCACAAGTCTCATCAAACAAAATGTTGATAAATTTAAGTTGTTGGATTCTTTGAATAATAGTGATAAATTATGTTTTTATCCCATCAATATGGCAAACACATTTACATTACATAATGACTGATGTCTTGTGTTTTCCCAGGAATGACCTGCAGGAAAGCCACAGACCCAGTAGACTGGCCTCCACTTGTGCTCGGCACACTCACCCTCCTCAAGCAGTTCCACTCCAGATACACACAGCACTTCCTGGCTCTCATTGGTCAGTTCATCCGCTCAGTCATGGAGCAGTGCACAAGGTAAGAAACCAGATGTGACTACTTTATAATAACTGCTAAAAAAAATTACACATTTAAACAATTCCTTTAAAGTGAATGTATTGCTTCTCGTTTTTTCTTTACTTGATCTGAATGCTATTATGAAATATATTTTGTCATAATTTTATGAACTGGAATTAAATTTTCTGTTTGACCCCATTATAGTCAGAAAATCCCTGACATGCCCTCTGATGTGGTAGGAGCACTGATGTTCCTGGAAGACTATGTGAAGTACACAAAACTGTCACGTAAAGTATGCCAACTTTCACCTTGTTAATGTTGTTGAAATACTGTAAAACACATGCCAAGGTTGTAGGGAAGCTGCAACTTTGATTTCTGATTATTCTACCTTAATATGTTTAGCAGTTATACTGTTATGTTATTAAGGTGTAGCACCTTTCAGCATAAGAAATGGGTAACTACTGTACCCTACTCTGAATGACACAACTGTAGAAATTTATGTTTTGCATTTGTAGTTTATGTGCTCTGGAATAACAAGGTGCATTTCACTTTATTTTCTCCCTGTTCTTAAGGTTGCTGAAGCTCATGTGCCCACTTTCATATTGGATGAGTTCAGGACGATACTGTGAAGATCTGGATGAAGCGTTTCATCAGAAACTCCTACTGCTGAGGGCTTTTCCCCCTGCAGATATTTTGACTTGTGACAGTGGGAAAAGCACAGGTGCTACCAATAACATTAATAGTGGCTCGGTTCTAGTAAGCCGTGACAGTGAGCCAGAATAAACAATACTAGGACCCTGAAACTGAAGCAAATGTAATTTAGCCATCATATTTTTTATTTTTTTCAGAATGTGCATCTCCTGCTGTGATGTGTCAACATGTCTCAAAGAGAAAGACCTAGTGAATTATTTACTTGCATTTCATTGTTTAAAATATTGTCTTTATGCACTAAAAAATATTGCACATGGAGAGAAAATTGCAGCTGCTTATGAATTGGCTTGCCAATTTTGTGTATTATCACTTTGTTCCATTTTCAAAAGTAATTCGTTAATAAAACAACATTCCCGTTGATAATTGAACTCTGTGGTCAAGGCTTTTACTTTGAAAAAACAGCCCGGAAATAAGAACTTTGCTACAGTTGGTACAGTTACATTTTTAGCGGGTTTCTTGTAAGGTCTATGTTTTTCTATGTTTGTGTTTTCCTGTTAACCTAATAATAGCATTACTTATTAAAAGACACGGCTAGATAATTCATATTTGTACTGTAAGCTAGGTCGTCCAGTTTGCTAGCTAAACCATAGACATGCTAGCAAGCTCGGCTAACAGACCGATAGCTAACTTAGCATAACTGTATGTTATGTTTGTTGTGTCTGTGGTGTCAGGGCATTAAAGTCACCCATCATAATGTCGATGAGCGCCGTTCATGGAACACTGTCGAGCCTGAAATCATGTCAAGCAGACTTGGGGACGGGAATGGACATCGTGTCAGATTTGGCTTTGGAGCTGACAGAAGCTCAGGGTAACGTCAGCATTCAAGCTCAGTGCTTTGGCGGTCGTATGTTTCAGTCTGTGTTTACATAATTGATTGATTATCGTGCCATCCAAGTGCACTACGATCGCTGAAATGTAAATAACGTTAAATACTTAGGTACTGAATTTAAGTTAAATCCAGAGGCATTTCTATTATTTGCTACTTAATACGTATTTGCTACTTTCCACATCAGTTCCATTTAATCAGTGATCAGTATATTAAATGTTGCACTGGTATTTCAGTGTATAAAATGTTGGGCCTAATTTGGCAAACTACCATTTTAAATGCCGCTTACATGGTAATGCAACAAACGCCTATAATAAATAACATGATAGCATTACACTTGCAGGGTTGATTCGGCATGGGTAATATATTTTTGATCTGTTGCCAATATTTGCTTTTAGTTTACATATGTATGATTGTGAATGCGAGACAATGTAAAGGATCTAAACATTTCCTCCGCCTTTGTGTATGCACCTGTGTTACAGATGAAACATTGAACCCTGCTGTCAAAGAGATGGAGGCCATGATTCTGGAGTGTGCCAGACTGGACAGTGAAATTAACTACTTTGTTGATGTTGTGCAACAAGTCACAAATGAGGTGAGAGCAACATGGCATGGACATTTCATATAACTGAAGGAAACATGTTTACTTCTTTATGAAATGAGCAGGCCAGGCCCAAGATGCAATACTCAAAAGAAAGACTTCAGTTAATTTAAAGTGCATAGAGATTGACTTGATTTGTTTGGAAGTTAATTTAGTCCCCACCGCACCTCCTGACGTGTACGCTCATATTTTCTGGAATAGAAAATCTCATTGTTAAGCTGTTTAGTTATAGGCATCAGGGAAGACACTGATTTTGACTTTATTTGTAAAGGTTCATAAAAAAAAGGCCTAAAACACTTCAGTCTCTGTAGGTTGCCTCGCAGCAGCCAGAGGAAATGTTTAGCCTGTCTGCCAAGGTGAAGGAGCAGTTCACTGAGAGGATCGCCCGACTCTCTGATGCTGACCTGCACAGTCACAAGAAAGTATTAGCCTTCAAGGAGATCATCAGCAACTCTCTTAACCAAGGTAAGGCCTGTCTAGCGAGAGGAGAGGAATTATTACTTATAATAGCCTTTGATAATAGCTATGCTTGCAGGAGAGCTTTTCAGCCAATGTCAGACAGAAATCTTGGGATGTGTCCTTTATTCAGGATCATTATTTTTAAATGCACAACTCCATTTAGTTACTCATAACTGTTTGCTTGTCACCCTGTAGCCGTTACTTTCTAGTTTTTAATTGTTGTCTTCATTACACCCCTTATTAAAACCACACACAGACAATACCATGCTTTTTAGATTCTCTGTAGACATCATAAGTGAAACTGCTGTTGTGCCCATGTAATTTTCCCAGGCTCACTCAGTCCCAAAGGTTGCAATAGATTATCCAGTGATGTGAAAATGTGAGAAAGTTTCCGTTATGAACATGTGGTGAGATCATTGTACTGAAAAGGATTACCATCAGATATCATTACTGTCCAGTGAATGAGTTTCAGACTGGTCATTTTGTTATTATGGGTTTTTTTTTTAAGTTCACATATTGCTCTCTTGAAGGCATAAATTGAATCCTGTAATCCTGGTTGTGGTTGTGTTGTTGGATCTTGGCCTAGGTGAGTTTTAGGAGGCACCCTGAGGAGTTTTTTTTTGGCCCAGGATGACCTTTGAGATATTTGATAGTTGTAGATGCACTGGGACAACAATATACAGAATATTGTGAACTTTATACATAGGCTAAAAAGGGGAAGCTTGCTTTTTGTGTGGGTGTGTTAGATGTCTGGACTTGTGAGTAGGTGAGATTTTTGTGTTTGCATGTGTTGGTGTAATGTGTTAAGGCTATAGTATGTGTATTATTATAAATTTATATTGTTGTATGTCTTATTAAGAGTTTATGAATGGTGGTAAAATGTGGTAATCATCAGATCTTTCATGTGGACAGTGGCTTATTTTTGTAATAACCTTTTGAGTGTTTAATCATACATTAGCCAAGGATCTGTTGCTACCTAAAGTTGAACTTGTTTTGCTGTATTTCATAGATATACAGCAGTTTCTTCCAAGCTCATATCCTTGTCTGATGGATAATCATCTGCCATCTTGTCAATGATCCAGCAGATTATTTATTATTCTGACTGGGCATTTGGAAACAAACTGCATGTACATTGTGCTTTCAGCCAACCAAGAGTCAGAAGAGAACATGGAGGAGCTCGACGAGGATATCGCTGTTACACAGAGCCAAGTCAACTTCACCTGCCCACTCACACAGGTATACACACAGGCGCGTCCCTCTTTTTAGACGGTATTTCTTCTGAATCACTGACAGTAACAGTTTGGTAAAATTGACCAAATTCAAGTCCACTGTGACTGCATTGATGAAATAGTCCTTCACTGTCTGCTCCTGTTCTTAATGCTTTTATGTCTGTTCTCAGTATTGTTTTAATTTCTGTAAACCCTGGATTTAATTTTGTTTAAAGTTTTGTCTTCGTCTGACTTTATATACTGTATGCTGCTGTCTTGGCCAAGGCACCACTGTTTTTAACCTCAGTAGATTTTCCCTTGGGAAAACATTGGCTAAATAGAATATATAAAAGTAAGTTTGAGCATCAATAAAGAATAGTCACTGTGTTTCACTATATAATACACCACTGTGTATCTGTATTCAAGGTGGACATGGTGAACCCGGTAAAGAATAAGAAGTGTAACCACCACTATGATGAAAAAGCCATAGTGAACATGATCAAAACAAGACACGGCCAGAATAAGAAATGCCGGTAAGACACACTCCCATGGAGGGCTGTTAGAAAGTTGTCAGATTTTGCTGTAGTAAACAACTAGGCAGGCTGGCATGGGACCAGCACTCTGCCTTAATTCAGTCAATATACCACTTTGATGTTAGTTTCAAATTAAATGTGGCTGCTTCTAGAGGAACACAGTTATGTCGTTGTTACAGAATCCTGTTTATTTTTTTGAGCCCTGACTGTGGTCACTGCTCACAGCTTGCATTTACAATTACATCAGCAAAATCCAAGGGGGCTTCTCTTGATTAGACGTACGGCTGATTAAATGGTGTCGTAGTCAACAGAATTTCATCATCCATTGCTGTCTTCATGTTGTAGCAGCCCTGGCTTACATATACACAGATAAGAAAACAGAAAAACTGGGAACTCTTGGCATAGAAATTAATTCATCAACACAAACAGGTGTTGACCTTTTAGCCATGTATAGTGAAATATTATACAAGAATAAATGAGGCAAAGTTCATATATAGACAGCTTCTTATATGTTCAGTGTGCCCTGTGTCTGTCCTCCAGCTGTCCTGTGGTGGGCTGCGGAAACACAGATGTGAGGGAGTCGGACCTCATTCCTGACCAGATACTGAGGAGAAAGATCCAAAGCCATAAGAGACAAAGCAACCGTACCTAGTGCTCTACGTTTTTATTGGCAGGGTCATTCATCTGAAAACCCATGTCTTGGTAACTAGCTGTATATTGTTGTATTTTGGGACAGCTAGTTTTATCAGAGTTTGGTTGAGCAGGTTGTGAGCCTACATTGGCTGATGTTTGTAAAAATGTACAGTTCTTTTCATTGAGAGATTTATACCTCAGGAAAACTGTTGTCCAGTTGAATTTGAATTTTACAGCAGATTATTTCAACTAGAGTGTTTTGTGTACTTCAGAGTTACCGAATGTAAATAAAGGTTCAAAATTGGTTATATTATTCCATCAAGGTTGTTTTTAATTGGGCATAAGGTTGATAGATGAGGTTTCGAATGTTTTTCCGTCTACATGATGCAATAAGTTGATAGAACCACAAGAGAGCAGCAAGGTTGTTTTTAATTGGGCATAAGGTCGATAGATGAGGTTTCGAATGTTTTTCTGTCTACATGATGCAATAAGTTGACAGAACCACAAGAGAGCACCCTTTGCACGAGGGCACGGGAATAACATAGTAAGCAGAACAGAAGAGATAAAATCAGCTTTTTATCCGTGGACTATAAAGTCTGTGCCACAGACTTATTAGTAGAGTTGTGACCACTACTGGCACATACTGTATCTAGGAAGTACTCATTTTAGTCTTCAGCTTTGTGAGTATAAGTGTACATGCACTCTGTATACTGTATATATATATATATATACACACACACACACACACACACAATCTAATAACCAAAATAAATGAATATTGGAAATGATCAAATCTTTGACATGAGATACTCCTTTTTCAAAATACTTTTTTTTTTCCTTAATTGCAGATAACTGGCAGTGCTACAACTTTTCCTCAAAAATAAACAACTTGAGTGAGCTGTAAACAAGCCATTCTTCTACAGGAATGCTTTTCAGTGATCAAAACTCTGCCTTGCTGCCTGCTGTTACTCCCTGTGAAAGGCCTTTGTTCCAAAGAGGAACAAACAAAGGCTCTGTTGAGATGCTATGTGAAGCTAATCTTTTAATAACCTTGCATCTGGCATTTTAACAATCTCTAATTGCTCTTT
>NW_018127911.1:6638360-6644810 GCF_001952655.1 Monopterus albus
TCACAACATTTTATGTCACAGTGAATTTCACAACAGCGTTTCAGTTTGTGTAAAATGAACAGGTATCAGCATTGCGTTTGCCATATCACAGGCAAAGCAATTAAGCCGTTTCTCTGGAGGGAAGCAGAGCTGTAAATTCCCTCAGAAATTCAATCACAATATCACACGGACACAGTGTTAACAAGAAAAAAAAAATCTATTTCCCATAGATGTTTGCTTTTTCTTCTGGTTATATTTGATCTGGAATTTACTTTCATCTGTCCAAAAGCTCCAGGAAGGAGGTGTAATGGCTGCCTGAACCATTCCAATCCTCGCTACCTGGTTTGTCCAAGGAGTATTTTCACCTTTGGCTCTCATTCTGTGGCACAGGACTCCTGGTCAGGGCAGTGCCAGAGCTGGATGGAGAGCGAAGAGAACAGTGGGAAAGACGTGCACTACAAACTCTGCTTTGATCCAGATGTCATGCTTTACTCCCACCGCCTTTTGAAGCTAAACTTAAACAGTCGGACACTCCCATCAAAAAAGGACTCTGACCTCTCATGCTGCCACCAGAGTTGACACACTTCTACAGAGTTGTCAAAGAAACTATTCTTGCTTTGGTTGACCTCCCCTTCTGAAGTGAATAAAACAATTTTCTTTAGAGCAGAGCTGCAGTATTTAAGGCTCCAAGTGACACCGGCACTTTACAGAACGTACTGTCAAGAGAGAGCGGGCCAAAAATCGTTCACATCTGTGCCTGTGCTGGCACTCATTAATGGCCAAGTTTGGAGTAGGCCACATTTTGACATGTCACAGTAGGAAAAGCACAGGTGTAAATAATAACATTAATTATGGCTGAATACCATAGATGGTTCAGTGTCAGGGTCCTGGTTGTATTTCACTTCTGTGCATTTCAACTTATTCCTCCAGTTTTCTGCTTGCAGTTATACACTGATCAGCCATAACATGATGACCACCTGCCTAATACTGTTTACATAGGAGTCAATGTGGTAGCTGGTTGACACTCGTGTCATTCTGCATCTCACTGTTCATCTTCTGTGAATCTATTTGCTTCCACAGTTCTACTGTCAGGAAGAGCCCAGATGTGTCTACAATTCAGTGAAAAACTTATGTAAAAGGAGTAAAACCTGTGGTCGTGAAGATGAGTTAGGGAGAATTGTTTAGAAAAATCCAACGGACTCACCACTCTAGGTGTGATATCACCACTACAGCCCCTGACTCTTTCTCTTCATAGAGACCAATGGACAGTATTTATCATTTTCAAACATTTTAACAAATATTCAAATAAATTTTAATCTTTTGAAAAGTACAAAAGAAGTTAAAAGTTTAATCTATAGTAGGTCAACCTCATCATCAGTGGGCTGTGGGCGTCCATGACCCTGTCACCAGTTCACCATTTGTCCTTCCTTAGACACTGTTGGTAGGTACTAACCACTGCAGACCAACAACACCCACCAAGACCTGCAGTGTGGGAGATGCTCTGACCAGTCATCTCACACATCACAGTGTGACCCTTGTCAATGTCACTCAGATCCTTACACTTGCCCATTTTTCCTGCCGTCCGGTGGCCATAATGTTGTGGCTACAGCCGGACTGTCCAAACTGATTCGATTTTGGTGGTCAAATGTCAAGGTCAGTTGCCTCACTTCTATCCCATACACGTGAATTTGACAGGTTGGTGGAGGCCTACAACCTCGAAGCACAAATTCTTGCTTTATATATCCCTGCATTATTCCCCTTATCTGCATAACAGGCTGCAATTCAAAATAAATTTTTATTTGTGCTTTTTGAAAGTCGATGGTTTACAGTACTGTACTCTACTTGGATAAGCTCCTAATTGTCTCTAGACTTGTTTAAACACAATTTGTGACTGAGGAAACAAGGCGTACTGTCGCTTTAAATTGCAACACCTCCCAACAGTCACTAGATCTGGGTGAGTTTCGTTCTCTGCAACAAACACCGTGGATCATGCAACAGACAGTGTACAGCAGTGCAAGCCACACATCAGTCTTCCACAGAGGAAGGAGCGCAGCTGCCAGCACAGTCTGGAATCTAGTTTATTTCACCGATGAGACAACAGCAGAGTGAGAAGCTACTGATACAAGCTGAGCTGCAGGTAAGTGTGTCTGCTGTCCAGTCAGTTTACTCTGGATTCACCTGAAGAAAATCAATATGGAGTAGGCTACACCTAAGATAACATGACAGCCTAAATGTGAATTGTATACATGTAGTGCCGAGGTTGTATAAAAAGTAAATATGGCCGTAGTTACAACTGACTGTCGTGGAAACTGAACCAACAGGTGTATCAGGTCACACCTGTTGGGAATGTAAAACTGACTTGCAGATTGGTTTTCAGTCGCCTCCTGAACTCACTGTTTACGCTACTGTCTTATTTCTGTACACGTAGGCGCAGTTGGAGTTCATCTATGGGATGTATACAGCTGGACATGGATTAATGGTACCTGCGTTCACCGCTTTGGATTTAGTTAATTAAGACACTGCACAACTCTGCGTCTCTTTCTGTCTCCTCTTTGAAGCCGGTGCGCCAAGAACAGGTGGAGCCCTTCTTGTGTTCACCTTTATCCCCCCTCATCCATCTGTCACGTTTATGGGGAATCGAGTGGAAAAACTAACGCATTTAAATTACGCAGAGGTGCCCACGTCGGACCCAAATGGGTTCGATCCGGGGGACGATGGACCGCGGATTGGTGTGTCTTACATTTTCTCCAACGACGACGACGACGACCAGGACGACAACTATGACCACTTTCCATCAGAAATACACACGGCAAATCATGAAGAGAAGCAATTCGACGCCCAGGACGAGCTGGAGTGCGCGATTTACTATCGAGAGGAGTGCATATACGAAAGAAAGACCGGAGCCGCGACATATACTGCGGAAAGTCTCCTGAACAAGTGTACACAGGGAGACCTACTAGAGTTTGTGGCCACTGGGCAGTATACCCACTGGGCTGTTTACGTTGGGGACTTTCAGGTAGTTCATTTGCACCGTTCCGAGATAAAGAATAACTT
Organism: Monopterus albus; assembly: GCF_001952655.1. Lineage (NCBI taxonomy): Eukaryota > Metazoa > Chordata > Actinopteri > Synbranchiformes > Synbranchidae > Monopterus > Monopterus albus. Next base: position 6,641,394 of record NW_018127911.1, read on the forward strand.
TCTCACCGATGTCAGTCAGGGCAAAAAAGGCAGGATAGTGAACGGCCTCTACAGGTACCGTGCGCTTCCGCCGGAGGTGATTGTGCGTAACGCCCTGGACCATGTGGGCACGAGAGACGGAGAGCTGAAATGGAGAAACTCGGAGTGTTTTGCTGCCTGGTGCCGCTTTGGAAAACGGGAATTCAAAATTGGAGGAGAAATACGGATTGGAAAACAGCCATACAGATTAAAAATGGGCTTTTCAGAGAAGAAGAGTCATGTCCTGGAGTTTCAGAGCCTGGAGGACGTGATCATAGAGAAGAGGAGGAACGATCAGATTGGTAAAGATGCTGTGACGCAAGAGCTGGCCAACCACCTGAACGCAACACATGAAATTAAAGAGGAGCATTTCGTCAACTGATAGACGCTGGCCATCTGGTGAGAATTTGAGCTTCAGTGGAAAATGCACAATTTTGTGCTTAAATTGGGGTTTGTTTGTTGGTGAGGGAACATTTATGCCTCCGGTTAACCAGTTAAAATCTTTGTCCATGAGCCTATGCGCATATGCCACAATGCAAACAAGTGTGTATCTTCATAGGGAGTTAAAGTTCCTCTGAATAACATATTGTTTTTCTCCCGAATGAGAGGGGAAAGTCCTAACATCAGGAACGAAGCCTCTCAAGTGGATTAGTGAAGCAGATCACAAGGGTCAAAGCAAAATTTCTAGTCAAGTTGATTTGCACTGAAAATAAATGAAAATGACATGCCCTGCTAGCAGATTGCCTCCTTAGCAAGGAAATATTTTTACGCTCAAACCCAACATTGAGACATGTTATAACTGACACATTTGTGCACCTGCAGTCTATCATTTGGGGTTGAAGTTAGAATTTAATTGCCCATAATTCACTGTCCAATCTAATGAATCTTTGCACAGAGGAACAGAATCTCCAATGTACTTGTACCTGTTGATAAAATGTTTGTTCCCGTACAACTCAGGTGTTGGAGACCAATTCAGAGTGAAGAGAGAGAACTGCAGATGATTGTGTGTCAACTTTTGAAGATTCCCTTCTGTTGCTTTGTACAGTATCTAAACATCACACAGCTTTACCCACTCAGACTATTTTGTGGCTAGAATTCACAGCTACGCCTGTGCACTTTTGACTCATCTGTTTTGACAGTTTATTTTTTGGAGAAAAAAAAAGATGTTTGTATGAAAGGACTATGGAAATAAATCTATATTTGAACAGTGAAGTTTCTCTCTTTTTAGTGAAGGAATGTGACTGACATTTTATGGGAGTATTGGTACAATGCTGATTATTCATTTCAAACCAAAGATCTGAGGAAAACTAGGAGATGCTTTTCTTTGTTCTGGCCAATCCCTGCACCCTAAACAGCAGCACCGTTTTGCACTGCACATGATTTGAAGCAGCTACTCCCCTACTATCGCTATCTACCTGTCCAACTAGCAAGGTCCCTGCTTTGTGTTTGCTGTTGTGTGGTGGAGTGCACTAGCTGCTCCACAGTTAAAGCTGTATTTGTTTCAGAGCGGCAGCTTCTTGAAACTGCTTAAAGTAATAAACATTGATATGTTACAACAGGAAATAGCAGTAAAATTTGCAACGACTACTTCTGATATTTCAAGTGTCAGTGTCTAAGTAATGTGAAATGATTGCCTGTAAAACACTTTGCACTATGTTCACATACAGAGGCTGCAACGGAAATCACAGCAGGCTCTGATGTTGTGGAGCTGTGTCTCCTCCCCCCCCTCTGTGCTTCACAGGAAGCTGATGACTCTTTCATAACCAGTTGGTTAATGAGTTACTTTACCGGTTTGTTTTCTTCTGGCAATATTTGCATGTAGAGTAGTCACTGTGCTGCAGGTGAGGTCCCACTGGACCCAAATCAGGATCCTCATCAGCCCTGGTATCGAACAGGAAAAGCTGCTGGACACATTAGCATTTAACTAATTAGCATTTTTCAATCCTCTGTGGTCTTCCACAGTGGGGAAATATGCATCATACCTGTGTGCATGTGCTGCCTATTTATGCCACTCAATCTTGTTTTTTATTTTTTAAGCACCAAGTGAATCTGGGCTACTTTGGGTGAAACACACAATGTTGAAGTAGCTGCTAGAGAGTTGTGTAACTGAATATTAACTCATGTTTTTCATCATGTGTGACAAAGCTGAAATTAAATTATACTTACATAATATAGGCTATTACATTATATTTGATTTTCTCATAAGATTTGTGGGTTTTCTATGATCTCTGCATAGAAAATTATACCCTGCAATATAAAAAAAAAACTAATACAATTGCATAAACTAATCAGCTAAGAAAAAGGCATGAAGCTGTCACTTGAGTTAATATAAATTTGTTTTATTATAAAACTTATTTGCTTTGGAAAATTTGAAGCTCCAAGCAAAAGTTATATTCAGTGCCTCACACCAAAATGCATAGTGTGTATCCTTCCGTCTCCTCTCCAGTGACCGAGGCTGGTTTCTAAAGTATTTTAAGTCCAGTGTTGTTTACATCCCTGTTTACTATACTGCAGCCTTCACTGAATTTATTGATGTTTTATTACATTTATTTGCACGTTGCTGACACCAAATATTGATGAGCAAAGTCATGTGAAACTGCACACATGCATGACGCAAACGTTAGGGGGACCCACTCGAACCCAAACCCAGAACCATGTCTCTCTGTGGTGGTTTTAATTTAGTTTTCTTGCACTAAAATGAAATCAGTTTCACAGTCGAGGAATAGAAGGAAACTGAGCCACTGAGCATCCCCAATTAAAATGACAGCAGAAAAAGGCCATTGTGGTTTGCAAAAACTAAATGGGACTAATGAGTCACACATTACCATGGTACAAAAAGTGTGAAACAAGAGGAAACTTGTGGTTAAACATGTTGGCTGTTTCTTGTCAGTCTTTTGCCTACCTAGTGTGACATGTTTCTTCTGGAGGATTGGAGGGAAGCCCACACTCTTCAGGCAAAACTGGCAAGATTACAGAAATTGGGGACAAGCCAGAGCTTAAATCAAACCCACCCTATGTTTACAGAATGTCATTAGCTACAAAAACCTCTTCCCACACGCACACATCTGAGCTTTGGAAGAGCATGCTTATGAGGAGACTGTATCTGACAGGCCTACAGGAAGTGGGAGTGTATTTTAGATATGGCCTCAAGCCACAGCAAGATTGTTATCATACTGGACAAACACTATCTTAAAGATGCATAGTTTAAGGACATTTTTGTGCTATGTGCTTGGGTATTTGGAATTTGAATTTCAGCTCAGGGTTTTTATTAGATTGCCACTATTCTGCCACCTCAACTTGTACTGCTCCAAACACATCACTGAAATGTTGATTTTTGCCAGTGGACAAGATTCCTTTTTTAACTAGTAACGAATTGGATTTATGAGTAGCTGCTGGGAA
>NW_018127911.1:6644955-6657521 GCF_001952655.1 Monopterus albus
CACACCAGCCTCTGATTAGCAATGCCATGTTCAATGCCTGCTCTTTGAAAACCAGGCCACTTTCTGGTCATGGTAGCACTTAGATAAAAAAATATAAATGTGTTCCCAGGCCTATAAAATCATCTTCCATAGACAGGGACAAAGTGCAAAGTGGGTTTTGTTTGTCGGGCCATTTTCGCTGCCCACTCACCTGAATCATGTTTATGCTTGTGCTTGTGGAGACAGTCCTATTTCCTGTGAATTAGAGAGAGTATAATGAAACTTCAAAAGCCCTTGTAACTTTAAAATGAACCACACTGCATTCATTACCAGTCATCGATCCACCACGCTGAATCTCACAACTAATTTTTCACATTTTACTGTAAGCTTTACTCGTTCTAGCACCACCCATCTGCACTGGGATAATAATTGATATGGGGTTCCCACCAGCTGACTTGGACTGGACTGTGTTTACTGTGTGTTTCAGACTGGTGCTGCATTGTGATTCTTTCTTGTCCAGACATGGGATAACTGTTTGTTTTTTCAGGCACACAATGGCCAAAATCCGTTCCCTCCCAGTTCCACAGAGTTCCAAGGTTGCTCTCCTTTTTGAAAGCAGCATTCCCATTGCCTAGTTTGTGCTTCGCCTGCTACTTTTCGACTGCACAACAACTGAATTTAGTTTGTATGCTACTGCACATGCAGGCAGGCAGCTGATGTTCCCTTCCTTCCTGTGTCGTTTCTTTCAAGTTCTTTGACAAATGTGGTTTTAGGACTGAGCAGTAGGCTGTGAAGGTAAAGCTGCTGTTAAAAGCTAGAGCTGGGGAATTGCTGTGCTCAGAAATGATCATTTCAAGGAAATCATGACGGTTCAAAAGAAATAACAAGGAAACAAGAATACCAATGTAGCATGTCAGGCTGGGTGAAGATACAAGACATCGCGTGCAAGGACAATTTTGTAAGACCATGTAAGAATATCTTTGATTTGACATGTCTAGAGAAAGAACATAAGTTCTCAAACAACAGGAGCTGATGAAAAGCTTTTGAGAATGGAATCAGGGCCTATTATAGTTTGAGCTGGTGTGCCCAGTCAGCCGGGGCTGTCTGGTTTACATAAGCAGAGCCAGACAACAGGAAAGGGCCTGAGGAAGCCTTCAGTAAACAACCTTTCTTTGGATAGTGATGGATGAATAAAAGAAAGAAATGGCAATTTGAGGTATTAGTTAGGAACCGAGAGAGAGGGAACAGAAATCACAGTAGTTATTATACCCACAGAGATGTGACTGAGAGTTGTTGCCTTCAAGCACTCTGACCTGTTTGTCACTTCAGTTATTTATGGCGGGGTGAGTCAATAGCTATCAACATTCATCTTATCCTGAATCATCACTAGATTTACAGCCCTGGATCTTCAGCTTTACTGGCTAACATGGTATAGGTTACCAGTGGTTCAAAATAGCAATATTACAACATTAAAATGTGTATAAATTATGCAAATTATACAGTTTTAAGCCTTCTTTAGCTTTTATTACCCAAATGGAAAAAATTCTCTTCTCTCTCAATTTTATTCTCTCATTGTTTTTATGCTCTGCTGCTCAGTATCTGACTTCTTTATGAGAATATAGCTTGTGGTAGGTTAAAAGCCTTAATATGTAGAGGTTAAAGAAAGACTATATGTTTTTATGCCCTAAAACATGGTCTCTAATTAAATAACCTGGCTCAATTCTCAAAATCAATAGCAAGGAGACAGTTTTGGAAAAGCATCAGTTTTTGTATGTGGAGTGTGCTTCACCTGGCGGCAAGAGTAATAATCCCCCGGGAGTCTCTTCTTTTGGCAGTTAATGGAGCCTACCCTCGCAGCTGTCTTTTCAAAACTTCCTCCCAGATCCCAGGGAATCAAATTAGCACTTATCAGCATTCTTGCTCTTCTGTAATTTTAATTCCATGTTGCTGCTCCTGTGCTCTGTATAAATGTGATGGACTGAGCTGTGTTTCTTCATGCCCTTTAAAAAAGAAAAGTCAGGTAACTCATTCTAATGTGCTTTCTATCATTTCTTTCTTACCTCCTGTTTTCCTTGTTTGCTTTTTTGCTTCCTCTGTGCTTGTCTTTTGCTACTGTTAATTAGAGTAGTTTCAGTTGACACGATGGTGTTTGTAACTCTGGCTATTTCACATCAATTTTTTTTTTGTGGTTTTTATACCCCGTTCATCCTGGATTGTAAACCTTAGATGACTGGTGGTGATTCAGGGAACTGCTGTCCTTACTGCATGCCACACAGACAGCAAGCAGTTGTGTAAATTGAGTCCACAGTCACCTCCTTGCCCTTACTGCCTTGCTCAACCAAATCCTTACTGGAACAGTTGACATTTTGGAAAATACACTCATTGTGTTTTGAGAAGATCTCGTTAACCTAAGTTAGTATTAAAACTGGAAATCGGGGGTAATAGTTAGTCTGGCTCTGTCTGAAGGTAACAAGTTCTGCCTAACAGCAACTATTTACTTATTTACATGTTATGTCTGTTTATCTTGTGTTTGTTTATCTTGAACAAAAGGGTAAAAATGAGATTCTGTGGCTTTACAGGGAGTCATGTGTCATATGGCTTGGCTGGTTGTCTGGACAGTAACGATCACCGTCCCTATGCTAAATATGAAGCTACCTAGAAAGCAACTAACTCTGGACTAGATGTGACTCTAAACCAGCAGGTCTGTATCAGTTTTACTGTCTCATTTCACCTCTGACCCTACAGTCGGTCATGAGAAGTCAAGAAAATGTGAATTTGGATTGTGGGAACACGGACAAATAATCTGCATTTACATGTTTGCATCTGGTCCAGTTGTAGTTCAGATGCGAAAATCAGATCCATGCCAGGATTGGCCCATTGTGACAAGGGACACTGGCCCATGTATGTTTAATGAATTTGGCCAGAACCTATGGAAATTCTGGGCCAGATGATTTTTGTTACCAGGGTAGAATGAGCAGGCTTAGTTTAGCTCATCTGAAAGCAGGAGGAAGCAGATTTTTGATAGATTGAACAACCAAGATATAACTTATTAATAAATCAACTGGGATTTAAAAAAAAAAGAAACTAATGGTGTCTTCCCATTTAACTGATAATAAAGCGTGACTCCTTTGGACCAAGGACACATGACAGTGTGTTTGATAATCCAGATTAAATACCATTTGTAGCCTTCATCCTCACCTGTCAGATGGATTTGTCTATTATCTGTACCTCTGTTTGTGTACTAACCAAAGAAAGCAGAAAGTAGCTTCTAGCTTTAAGCATTCTATTATTTTGCAGGAGTATGGCTTGCAGGCTGTGACCACTGATGCTGAATGGAAAAAAAGGTCTGCACATTGTTTAGAAAAGGTTATTCACCAAGCGACATTCTTCTGCGTGTTGCTGCTGTTGTGTACATGTAATTTAAGCAAACTTAACCTTTGTTCTGTGCATGTGTGTGTGTGAGTGTTAAATAATTTTTTGAGGTATCACTATTGTCCAAATAGAACGGGGAGACGTTCTGACCCACTTTCTCATTCATATTAAAATGGTAATTACATATCAGGGCTTGATTCACCTGTCATGTTGTTGTCACAGTAAAACTTCACCACACCAGCTCTTCTAGCTGCTCACCAATGGGAGGAGCTGTGAATTCTTCTTCCATCTCCAGCTGATAAGCATCCCATCATCCTTTGTGGGTGTCTGCTATGAAAGCAGGTGTGCTCAGTAGCAACCTGGACATCCTGCTGGCTTAATCAAAGATATGGAAATTGAAGTATTAAATTGTGAGAGACAGTGAGAAGGAGTTATATATACAGTATGTGTGTGTGCTTGTGCACACCCTTGAGTTCAGCGCATGTGTGCGTGTGCGTGATATGAACCTAGTGGGTGGTGGAGTAGCAGAGGTCTGGCCATGCAGGCTAGATTTCACTGCTGATAATGAGGTGCTGTTGGAGATAACGGGGGCAAAGCCAATTTAGAATCACTCTGTGGCCGTTTGATATCACCACATTGACCAGATTGATGAGAACTCGAAGACAAGCTGTTGTGCATCAGCATTTGAAGATTTGGGATTGCACAGTCTTAGACAGCCTTTTGAGACAAAATGTAAAGAGAAAGCGGTGGCAACAGGGCTAGAATTTAAAATGAAATCAGAGCAGCACTGATGTTTTGGGGGCGAGTTGTTCAGTTGTAAGACCATGTCCAACCCAAGAAACAGGCCAAATATACCAAGTAAAACCTTTGTCCCACACACATTTACAGACACAAAGTTGAACTAAACTTGTGTTCTGCATGTTGGTTTACCCGTAACTGTGCAGAGCACAACTCTGCGTCTGGTGATATGTCACAGCGACACATCTTAGCATGGTAATTGCAGTATCCCAGAGATGGATCAGTCTCCCTCGTGTACTGCAGTTTATTGCCTTATAATTATGAGAGTAATTATGAAGATGTGCATGAATATGTGTGTACACACAATTCATAGACTTACAAACTCACACAGACACATCAATCAGAAATACTGTAGCTGGTGATTAAAATCTCAATGTGAAAACTAAGGTCTAAGTTTGAGATTTATTGATTCTATTTTTAACAAAGTGTGTTAACAACAAAGCAATGGCTCTGTTTAAATTTCTTCATTTTGTTGTTACTTTTGAGTCAAAGCCTTTTTTTAAAAAAAAATGCCTGGTACTTTAATGTTTCATTCTGTGAATGAAGTTCTATCCAAGTCTTTTTTTTCTCCTACACACTTGTCACCACAAGTGCTGCGATGTGCGGTGCAGCCACATTAAGACTACAGAAGCATAAGAATTACAACAGGGCTCTTCTGTGTAATATCACTCAGGATACAAAAAGTATGGTAAATGAATACAACTTCACATAAAAAGCATTATATTCTCTGGTATATTACAACATATTATACACACACACACACACACACGCACACACACTCCCTTCTTGGGGACTTCAGGGGATTGCTAAGAACAATGGTGGGTTACTGCACGCAAGGACAAGGTGTGGCTTGTCTGACACAGTAGGGTTCAAGCGTTTTATGTGTTTGCCCACAGTGGGAAGCAGGGACCAAATGAATAATTTCCAAAACAACCTGGATGTGAGCTGCCTGGACATAGTGAGCATGCTGAAGGGATGTCCACGCTATGCTGGGAGGAAAATGAGCATGAAAGCTCCAAGCAGGCGTTCTGTTTTATCCTTGGAAGTGACAAAATCGATGACCCTCTGTATCTATACTGTATCTGATGGACTGACACGTACACATGCACACAGACAGAGCTTGCATTTTATACAGCACCTTCCACCCCCAAAACACTCATCCTTTGCCCACAGAGGGAGATACTGCTAAAAGAGCAAGCTAAGGCTTTCCTATGGACACAAATTTGCTTTCATTAAACTTTGTGTGAAGTTCATCAAAGAGCATTTTGCCCCTTCAGCGTTCATCCAGTTGGCCTCTTGATTGGCAGCAGCAAACCACAGATAAGCAGTTAACTCTTTCATGATAAAGACTCCATTAGTACTATACACAGAGCTCTGCCGAGGAGGAGGGGGAGGGAGATAACTCCATGTTCCTAAACAAGGCAAGAAGACATCTTTCCCCGTGTCTTCCTGTCCAGGATATCCGTTGCTCAGAAGCAAAGTCATTATTGTGGAAAAGGCTTCCCTGGAGTATTTTAAGTTTACAGAGTATACTGACGTTCTGTATTCTCTCAGTTTTGTGGCATTTTCCAAAATCATATTAGCTCCACAGGTTTGTCTCATCTTTGGTGTGCTGGGAGTTACTAGAACTAAGGTTATCTCAGTGCCAAATCCCTACAGCGGTTGTGTTGACAATCTTGTGGGGGAAGTGGGCGGGGGTGGGGGGCTGTGCCTGTCTGAAGGCATGGTCTGTTTATAAGAGAAAATTCAGCAATTTCCTTTTTATAAAACAAGACACAGCCTTGTAGCCCCTCAAATCACCACATACTCAGCCTCTGAATTCACAATTTGATACCCAGCAGCACACTCGCACGCACACCACAATGAATACTATCTTGTTCCAGTACGCTCACACAAAAGCATACAAATATTCAAATATATGTTTGGCATTTTCACCACGGCTTTCAGATGAATTATTCAGGCCTAATCTTCAGAGGGTGGCATGAATTGAACATACACCAGTCAGCGTCGGCCATCTCCGTCTGGTTTGTTGTGTGTTACGTTGAAAGATCAATGCACGGTTTACCTCTCTGGCCCATCTCTCATCAACTTTTAATATATGTACGTGCAATGTATGATCATTAGAAATCTGTGTGGCACTGTGGGGTGTCACTAAATAAAAGCAAATAGACATCCTCCAGCCCTTCTTTCTCTCTGTCTCCTAGTCTCTCTCTCCGTCCATTCATTAATGATATCTATAGCCCTTAAGCCCTTCATGAGTGTTGGTGGAGTGTCGGGAAGCTCTCTAATCCCCACGTTACTCTTTATTCTGCCCATGACGCTCATCCCCTCTGTGTCAGAGCCTGAAACCCTCACTAATCCCCTGGTGGCATTGCGCACAGGGCCCCAGCTGTCGGCTCCCATGCTGCGCCGCTTTGCGGCCGGCTAATTTGTGGCCCTGCTTGGGATGCTATTGATGTCACCCTGCCCCATCTAGTCCAATAACTTTTTTTTTTTACTCTCTTGCTCTTTCCCACTGCTTTCTTTCTAGCTCGCTTCCTTGTTTTGCCCTCTCTCGCTCCTGGCTGCTGATGAAACTCCCAGCTGGCACCAACTGAACACTTTTGTTTCCAGTGCTGTATTAAGAGTCAGTGTCCTTTCTGTCTGTGCCTGCACATTACATTCCTGCCTTCTACCAAAAGCTGAATGGACATGCAGTGGAGGAGGTGGAGATAAATGCAGCACAGAGGGCAATTTGGGCTAAGCAGCCAAGAGCATACGGTCTAAGTGTTTGAATGATAGCACATTAAGAATCTTCAAGTTCAATTAAGAGTGCTTAACAGCACATCAGTATGCAGGCTCCAGCTCTCTCAGACTTATTTTGATGAGAGGAAGGAGGTGGGAAGGGGCAGAGAGGAAAGAGAAGGGTGGTGGGTGAGGGTGTGGGGAATGATTAGCATTGTTTTCTTTCTTCCTAGGTTTCTCAGTGCAGCTCAGTGGAGCAGTGGACTGCAAGGAGATTTTGGGCACCTTGGTTTCGCCCACCCAGGCTAATGCCACCTGCCTGGCACTGTGGGAACGAGGGAGTGTACGTTCAGAGAAACACTGCAGAAGATTATCATTAGTGGCATGAAAGAAAAATTCAGATCCTTTAGTAAACGTAGAAAACGCACATACGAAATATTCTGCTGAAAGTAAAATTCAAAACTTTAATTATTTCAGTGCTGAAGATTTTTAGGTTATAAGAAGGAAGGCTGTCACTCTGCAAAATGAACTATTAGCTGCTAATATATATACAGTATATCACTGTATTATTTTTACAGATGACATGGAGTAATTCAACAGTTCAGCATTTTGGGAAAATATTAGCTTTTTATTTCAGGAATGAAATGAGAAGATCAATACTACTGATACAGTATGTTTGTGCATTACCTACAAAGGAGGGAGGTGATTAGTTTAGCATGTAAGCAGGGGTGCCAGCCAGCCTGGCACTGTAGACTACAGCATCTAAAAATAGGCTGTCTGACAAACTTCAGTTTTATCCACTTTTTTTTTGAAGAGCATCTCTATATTGTTTGTCGTTTGGTAACTTCCCTGTGACAAGAGTCACAGGAAGTTATAGTATGTATTGTTCACCAGGAAATGGTTACAGCACATACTGTAACTCCCATTTCAACAAACAAGATCCAGTCATACTTTGAGTTTTAGGAGTGTGGGTAGGCATACTTTTGTTCATGACTTTTACACCTTTGTTCTTTGTCATATTCAATATTTCTTCTTGTTCTTCTCAGCTGATTTGGTGGGACAATTATCTGTTCTGTGTGACTCATTACTTTTCATTTTGTTTTTGCAAAAAGAGCAACTGTAAGTCAGCTTACTGGCAGGGAAGCAGGGTATGTAGCGGGTCACAACAGCTCATGGCCTGTTGTGTGTATACATTGCACAGTTTGAATTCAAAAGGATGATTACAGGTCAAATATTTATTTCAAGGCAGATCAGAGATAAAGAAAAGACTAGTACAGAGAGAGACCAAAACTAATGATAGCAATGAGAATTGGAGTTAGACCCCCAAGTTGAGACAGGATGTGAAACTGACCCCATTCCCAGCTTGTAGTGGTCTCATCGATGTGACATGCATTACCATCACCGTCCCTTCACTCATGATCATAGCCTCTTCCTAACATGCTGGGCCAATGCAACGCACCACTCTCTCTCGCTTGCTCTGTCATCCCATTCTCTGGAACCACTGTCACAAAGATAAATGAGAATAGCAATAAGTCAGTAAAAATTTTCCAGCAGTCACTCTCCTGGTGAATTTTCCAGTGCAGTTCTTCTGTGAGGATGCAGGATTAGCTTGGGGGTAGGGGAGGTGGGGGGCTGCAGTCGGGCAATATGAGGTCAGGATGAGTATTTACTGGCCTGGTATGAATTGACAGGAGAGCGAGGCAAGAAGAAGTCTTCACGAAGTGATATAAGCCAGTGTGAGTTTGAACCCTGCTCTAGGTGTCAGATCCCATTCTCCTGAAAACACCATAGCTAGAAAGAAAACACAGCAGGAGTTAAAGTCATCAGGTTCGCTCCAGACTGACATCAAGTACATCTGCAATCCTGTAATGTTTAAAATATTTAAATGACACGAGTATTGAGAAGAAGCCCTAAAGGGTTTTGTTAATATGTGTGTACTGTAGGCAGTGCAGACACACCATTAAAATCCAAATGTTCACTCTCCCTTCCTGTACAGCACAAGCGCAACAATGTATTCCTGCACATAAACAGATAAAACCACTTATAATGCTCATTTCTGAAACCAGCTTGCAGAACAGTTAATTACCAAATTATATCTCCATTTCGCATTAAACTGCAAGACTCTAATTTCAGCCGTCACTTTATGACAGATTTTTTTGTTTTCTTTTCTGTCACTTTGTTGGAGGGAAAACTACTCTAACCACCCCCGATGTGTACTCTGTGTTTGTTGATAAGAGTTTTTCATTTCTATCAAGCACCATGCATCTGTTATTGTTTGACAACCAAAAGCAGTCCTTATGATCACAGTCAGAGACGATTCAGATACAGAAACTAGACGCTATGAATGCTACAGGCAGACGGCATGAGTGGAGGCTGACAGACGGCGAATGAGAGAATATGACTGCAAGGAAACTGACACAGGAAAGTTGGGACCCTGTAGGAAAATAGCACTGTCATTTTCTCACTGAACATCTTGAACAGTAAAAGTAAGTATGACTGCCAGAGTGATCAGCATGGATTCTCTCAGTGATGAACAATATATCAGTATCTCTATAAATTTAGATTTAAAGCTTATCTAAAAATTAACTGTTATCTAAAACAGATGGTGTATGGTTGTGTTCACTCTACAAGTATTAAGATCAAATATGGAAATAAAATCTTATAAACACTGCATTTATTTGGCAGATTTTCCTTAATACAGTAATTTCAGAAACTCTGCTTTGTGCCGTTGTTCCACATGCCATTGACTCCTGAGTGAAGGCATTATGTGAACCAGAGTTCACACAAGGTTTGCAGGAGAGATTATGGATGAGCCTGTGGGTTGCACTACACAATGTTATAAGCTAATTCCTCAACAACAGTGAGTTCAAGACATCTCAGTGCCTTTTAAGAAAGCAGACAAGATACAGTACTGCATTTGTGTCCTTGCATTTATGCAGCACATGCTCATGGACTCACAGTATGTGCACACATGCAGAATTAACAGAGTCAACTTTCCACATTCCAACTCTGTAGCTCACTCCTCCTGGGCACTCTGAATACAGTTTCAGCAGCTGATATATAGCAACACTGTATAAGTCTAAATATCATGAATATGTAGACTTTCAAAACTGTCACAGTGTAACTTGTAAGGTGCTGGCTCATGACTTCTGCCCTGGAATAAAATAACTTATTGTATTTATAAAATATTAACCTGAGCAGCAGCAAATAAGCAGCAAATACCTAGTCGGCATGTTAACACACCGTTAGGGTCTATTTTATATCAAATGAATATCCACCATAGAATTTCTTTATTTATGTGAATGACAAAGATCTTTCACACTGGAGTGCTAATAACACCCAGAGGTGTTACGCCATAGCTGAGAGAAAAACTCCAGGGCAGGCTTATGCCCAGAATTTCTATGGGGGATCTGTGGGGGTGCAGTGGGCGATTTGCATCACCCCTCCAGGCTCTTTCATCCTGACCTGGCAGTACTGTGCACATGGAGGAACAGTAGCCAGTGCTGTTGCCTGGACAACTGATCGCTGGATTACAGGTTGGGAGAGGGGGTCAAGAGACGGATAGAGAGGGAGAGACAAAGAGAGGGAGGGTGGCAGTAAGAGTTTGGGTGTTTGGATCAGTGATCTTCAGACCTAGTCCTGCTGGTTTTTCATTTTGGACAGCTAAAACCTGGGACACAATATGAATGCAGTTAACTGGCTGGTTGGAAAGAAAACCATCAGTGCTCTGTAGGCTGTGGTTCAGAACCAGTGGCTTGAATAGGCTGTCACTGTGATGTTTTTTCTACTGAGCATGCATGAAGCATTAATATGTTTCCACTAGGCTTAAACCTAAACACTATATTGTCTCATAAAGGAAAAGGTGAGCTACAAACAGCGTTGGTCTCTCTGGTCAGTTCCCTGGTTAGCACCTCCAGTGTTCACTATATTCAAATTGTGCAGTTTTCCATTCACTTGGGCTTCTTTACCTGTAACTGGGCAGTTACATTTTAGCCACTTATGATAGTTTGGATAGTTTGATACTTTTTGTACCATTGTGGTGATTTTCCCTCAACACAAAATAAGACTGTGTTCCCAGTGGTAATAGTAGTATGACTAAGACTGAATGGTTAATAACTGATGACCATCCAACCAAATGTCTTGTCAGTTCATTGTAACTAGACTGAAACTTATGTTCCCCAGTCTCTTTACATTATGTAGTTGTATTCAACTACATAATGTAACTGGGACTCTCTAAGACTCCTTTCCAGAGCTAATGATTATTTTTTGACAATTGGTCAGGTTCTAGGCACTAACTGTCCTTAGTTAAAGGTTTACTATCAAGTGACGTCCACACAGTTTGGAGTTGTATGGTGATGTATGAAGAAAGCAAAAGTGCAAATGCCTAGCAGTAAAAGTCTAATGGTTTGCCACCACCTTCCTCCAAATCCAGAAAGGAGCCTTTTCTTATCTCCGTTTGACTCTGTTTCTATGTGGACCAGACCATTGAACTATGGGATATGGCACACTCAAATCTAATGCCTGCAGGGGAAAGAAAAGTTTCTACTGTTGCTGCATATTAAAGCCTAGCCATTTTCTGCGAGTGTGGCATGTCTTTATTCAATATCAGGGGTTCCACAGAGACAAGTAGAGCTTTAGCTGGCAGCAGTGCGGTGAGAGTGCGAGTTGCTATCTGACTGACTGATCGTTTTTAATAATGCTCACCCCCTGTGCTCACATTTGTTCATATTTAACCAGGGAGATGTTGGAGTGGACCAGTGCTGCTCTGTTGTTTTTCTATTAAGCTGAAAAAAGGACAATGGTGATATTTTGTGGCAACAAGGAGGGAGGCGTTCCTCTGTCACTACCTAAATGACCTCTCAGGATTTGTGCCTCCCCATGAGAACCCCACAGTACTGGAACATGTAGAACTGCCTCTGTGAAGTACTTACCGCATGTATGGTACGATGCATACTGTTCTGTTTGATGCACACCACTCTTGTCCACATTCAGCCACCTGTCTTTTACATCTGGATGGCAATTGACATGGTTAACTGCATGAAAACGTCATTTAGCCCTTGTTGTAAAGGAGCGCTGGCCCAAGTTCGCAAACATTTGTTGACTGTTCTCTTTCCTCTGGTTCTGTATTTGAGTATTGTAAGCACGCAGATGTTCATCTATTTTTAATGAAACTGAAACCAGCAGCTTCACAACAATTACAGGCCCAGCTCCAAACTTATCTTAAATTTATCATTTTATTTTCCCTCTCTTGCATGATGTTTTATGAATTCAGCAACTATTTGTCATCTGCATCCTCCATCACCACATCATCATCCACTGACATTTGTGGAATTTATGTTTGGTGAAATTGTGTTGTTGATTATACCGATCAGCCACAACATTAAAACCACTGATAGGTGAAGTGAATAACTGATGATTTTGTTACAGCTGTCTTCTGTCAGTGTGTGTGTGGTATATTAGGCAGAAAGTGAGCAGTCAGTACTTGAAGTTGATGTGTTGGTAGAAGGAAACACAGGCAAGCATAAGGATGTCAGTGACTGACAAGGGCCAAACTGTGACGACTAGCCACAGAATGATGAGTGTGCCCATACTGGCCCCTGTCTAAAAATGCCTACAATGGGCACATGAATGACAAAACTGGAAGCAGTGGGAGATAGTGGCCTAGTCTGGTGAATCACATTTTCTTTTGGCAA
>NW_018127911.1:6657549-6669485 GCF_001952655.1 Monopterus albus
GTGTGATCAGGATGATGCGCCCTGCCACAGTGCAAAAACTATTAAGGAATGATTTGAGGAACATGGCAAAGAGTTCAAGGTGTGGCCTTGTCTTCCACTTGTCCCAGATCTCAACCCCATGCATGTGTGAGATGTAAAGCTTCATTAATACTTTTTCATTCAGGGAAAAAGAAATTTGAGACACAAAAGATCTCACAGTCATGATTTCTTGAGCTCATAAAATCCGTTAAAAAAATAAAAGAAGAAAAGGGATTTGATCCATTCTGTCAGGTCATGACACATAAATTCACCCATGACTTGGTAAAAAACCCGGTAATGATGCAGATTCACTATGTCAATCTTCAGTAAATCACCCCAAGTGTGTTCAAAATCCTGCTGCCAGACAAAACTCTCTGGTCACATTCCTAAAGTTACTCATTACATGATGTCTCAGAGCGTTTAGGAATCATGTTTTAAATTCAAATGACCTGTAAGGCATTACACCGTGCAACCAGCCCACCAACTAAACTTTGATATAAAGACTAGAATTTATAATTTGTTTATACTGCCCCAGACCTGTTCTGTATAATAAAAAAAGTAAAGATATTTCCAGTTTTCACACTCAGTAATTGGCAAAGAACTGTGGGATTGTGTAAGAGTTTAAACTAATAATTACAACCCATAAACCTCTTATCACCGATGCTGAACAGCACATTTAAACAATGTTCCTTCTGTTTGAAATGAATTTGAAAAATCTTATTCAGCTGTACTGGCTTAATGGAACTGAACAGCCATGCAAACATGTAATTTATGTAAACCATATCTTTGTCAGTAAACTCTCCCTTTCCCACAGCAAGGTCACTGTCAGGGCAGACTCAACATGCTGATGGGGAGAACAAAGCCAACATGTTATTTTACTAGATACTGTTATTGAACCACAAATGCACTCATATGCTTTTCAAATTTCAGCAGATAAATAGCAGGCATCTGCACTGTTTTTCTAAGTGATTCTGGGTTTCAGTCCTTGAATGCAACCTTAGAAGTCATGAGAAAAAAATTGGAGAGCAAATCGGACAAAACTTCAATGGCAGGTCCACTAATACACTTCACTGAGGTGACTGCACTCAGTGAAACAAACTCGAGAACAGGTCCTGAGGCCAAGTAGGTTGATGGTGAACATAAGAGATTACTTGGTCTGTTTTATATTTCAGTGATAGAAATAGAAGTTCATCTTGTTTTTTATTAGAACAAACCCTGATTGTGCTGTTATCACATGCATAGAATGCTATTTGGGTGCTGAACTTGTGCCAGTGCATTAGTTGTCACAACACGCATCTATTCCAGAAAACAGACGTGTGTCCAAGAAACAAACAAACAAAAAAAAAAAAACAGATTTAGGACTAAAAGGTGTAGGAGACATGCTTCAATCATTGGAATGTTTGTTCCAGATAGTTTTATATCAGTGTTTACAAGATTAGCTTCTTATATTCCTTCAAATGAGTCATCAAACAGGTCTGGTTTGACAAAATGCTGCCATCTTAGAGGAGGTCAGGACAGTCATCATCCCCACACTGCATTATCTACCACTAAAGTACATTCCATTAACATGGATGATGTTTAGAGAGAGAGCTGTGAGGGGGAGGAAATCATGGGGAGCGCGAGAGGAATGAGGGAGGAGAAGAGAAGAGTAATAGGTTTCCAGGAAGAGACAGGGAAGCCTAAGAAGAGGAGGGTGCCATCAGGGCAAGAATGATAATGTGGTGAACTCAAGGACAACCTGAAGGAAAAGATGAATGTCATGAAGAAGGCGAGAAGGATAAGGAGCTGAAAGCCTGGTGTTATTAGGTTTTTCTTTCAATGAAAATGAAGTTCTACATCAGAGAGTGCTGCTTCCCTTGAGCAAGGGGCAGCATCCACGTGTGAATGTTCTGAGTGTGAACAGCATGCTTCTCAAAATTTTGAGTTCTCAGTGAAAACTCCCCCCATTAATAAATGTTAAACCAGCATTAACTGATGGCAGTAGAAACGACTTGCAAACAGAACAGTGGCATCACCTTGTGCAGGTGAAATTGCAAACTTGTTAGCAAACAGTTGCTTATTTATGCATTCAACAAATACAGAACACTCATTTGGAGTCATCTTACTGGCCACATGGTGGATGTAAGTTCTTCTTTACACTCCATTTAGCTTCTGTTTAGGGTCTCAACTAAAACTGAGGTTATACGTGATGCATTGGTCATGGCACGTGCCAGCTGTGATGTCAACACAGAGCCAGAACTGTTTATAATCACGCTTGAGGTCTCTGTTTGACTGTGTTTCTATGTGGACCAGACCATTGCCTGTGGACCAGGCACTTGACTCACAGCAGTCAGTGCTCCACTATATTCACTAGCTGTTCAATCTGTCAGCTAGTCCATCCAAGACAGATAGGTGACAGTGGGATTCTAGAGATGTTATGCTGAAAACAACAGTCTGCTGTGGCTGGAAACCACTCTAATGGGCGCCACGAGTGAATCAGAACAGTAAAGCTGTAGGATGTAAAACCAAAGACAGTGGTCATTTGACCCAAGATTGCCAAGATAAAAATACTGTCTGAAGCAACTTTTAAAAAACAAAAGTCCTGACCATACCTCTTACAGTGATGACTAGGACGGAAATTTGTCATTTCACAGGAACTTGTTACCGCCCTTGTAGAAATGGGTGCTATTTGTTCTTGCTCTCAAATGTTTTGTTTACCTTTCAAAAACAGGGCACTAGACATAGCTGGCAGAAAATAACATGTGTACCTGCTGTTCAAATCACCAGCCCACAGCAAAGGAGCAACAAAAATACCACAGACTATGATAGAAAAAGATCAGTATAGACTCACAAACGAAACCCATGAATGCTGCAGCGTTTTCATTACGATCAGTTTAATGGCTGACTGGGCTGTTTCATGTGCTTAACAATTGCTCCTTATCATGGACTCACTGACTGTCACTGCACCTTAAAACTACTCGTTTGCTGTGTTTTGAAACATGACATTTCCATTGCCTTGCATCTACACTACTAGCCCACTCTGTGTCCATCTGTTTCTCTGTCTTTCTGACTGTCAGTCAGAATGCAGAAGAAGACATTCATTGAGGTCTTCAAAGATAGCTGAGTAATTTCACCACCAGAAAACTCACCAAAATCTTCTTCCTCTCTTGGTATTTTTCCTTTGTTTCTCTGTATCTGTCTTTCTATAGTGTCTCCCTTCATCTCCTCTAGCTTTCTGCTGCCTTTCATGGCCTCTCTCTTTCTCTCTATGTTTTTCTATCTCCTTCCCTTGCTCCCTTAACTCCCTTTCCTTGTTCACCCTCTCTTTTCTATACACTTGGCTGGCTGCTGAGGGTTGACACTTTAAAGACATTGGCTTCAGCTTCTGCTGCTAGTGGAATATCAATATCTGCTGTGCACACACACCTCCTACACATATAGTAACATATAGCACCATTAAGTTGCACACATGTCCGTGAACAGCCCTTACATCTACACACCCCCTACTAACCCACAGAGAGTAGCTGACTATATTAGAGCAGACACAAAGAGAGGCTGTGTCTGCAATATTGCATGGTGGCGGCCGCTGAATGACCACCATACCAACAAGACACGGACCTCGGGAGAGCTACAGCGGAGGTCACAATGAGTAAACACAAAGCATTTCCCTTTCCAGCTCCACATTTTTGTTGCTACAAAGCACTTTTTTTTTCTTCCCAAGTAACATGTCCTGCATGTGTTGGTTACCTTGAAAAGTAAAGACCTCATCCCTGGTTGTGCGTATGTGTACATCTAGAAATGTACACTCAGTCTTACCTTGCCTTCCCCCCACAGTCCCACTCTCTGTCTCCCTGGTCCTTGAACCTCCCTCTCTCCCTCTCTCCCTCTCCCTCTTTGTTGATGTACATTTGGACATTTCTCTTTGAAATCTAGATTACTGCTCTCAGCGTTGCCTGGCATGACTATCTATGCACTTGGGAGTAATACCCGGCACCAGATTCACCCAAGTTGTTATCACATGATTCTCTCTGTCTGTTTCAATTGTTTTAGCGCTCTGTGTCTGAGTAAATTGGCATTGTAAATTTCACACCATAAGTGCATGTTTGCAGCAATAAAAAACATATTGCAAATATCTGGGTGGATGTATAACTTCATTTTCTTTGTACTTATATAAAATGTTCTAGATAAATACTATATAAAAAAAGAAAACCATACTCAGCTCAGCAGTATATGCATCTGTCCTGTTTACACTCTGAATTCAGGGCGTCTTGAAAGTCACAGGGGACATGTTTCACCTCTCTGAAATCTGCATAACGTTGGCCTGACACCTAGTGGATAAAATAATGTTGGTTTGAAAGGGCTTCTAGCAAGATGCTGAAAATTTACCTGTTTTCTTAAAATTAACAACCTCACACTCAATTCAGCTGCAGTATGACATCAGAGCTGGAGTTTTCCTGAGGAGCTGTCTGAGCCCTCTAAATGTAGATCAATGCCCTGAATACTTCAGTGTTGTTTCAGTGTTTCATTTGGAAATGGTATATAATTGTTTAGTTAGGCCCATTGCAATTACTGAGGTAATTTCACACTTTAAAATAGCATTGAACATCGGCTATGTGAATGAACAAACAGCCCCCGGTCACTGCTATAATCCTTAACATGTTCATCATATCAAACCCGGTTTTAGAAACTGTTCATCGCTGGCTTTTATTCTACTATTGGCATTAGATGTTTTCACACTCACTTCACTCCTTATATAGTAGGTTACATGGTGAGGGACACAGTCTGTCATTAACTTATTAAAATCATTCTTAGTGTTTCAACAGTAACCACAGGCGTCAAGCAAATAAACCAGAACTTTGATGTACTTTTCCTAATATGGCAGTTATGGCTCAACACCAAGTATTTATAAAGCTTTTTGATAACTCAGACAACAATACATCTCTACTGGCAAAGTGAGAATCATTACGTACATATACATATTGGACTCAGATTCAGTACCCCAGTTCTGAACAGACATGACAAGGTGACAAACCATCACATTTCAGACCAAGCCTGGGACTTCTCACAGCAACAAGAAATAGATTGGCAAAGAAACTTACAACCGGGAGGATAGAAACAAGTGCCACACTGAGTCAAACAGGAAAGACAGATGGTTTTCATGTGGATTTAGGGCCAGATGAAGTGCTGGTGAGCATTAAATCCCAAAAAACATGATTTGTCTGCAGGATACCATATTGGTTTTTAACTATTCCCTGATGGGCTGTGAGACAACAAAGACCAACATCGATATAGAGTCTCATTCACTTTAACATTAAGGCCTAATAAAAAAAGGCCTTAATGAAGCAGGCACAGATGAAAAAGAATCATTATCTGGGCCTGGGTAACGATGAATGTTCCCCTTCCCCAGGGCTCTTTGTTTTCTTTTGTCTATGTATCATATAACCTTTTACATAATTTCAATACTCCTTATATTTTAGGGTCAGGGCAAATGTAAAAAAACATAATAAGAGCTCCATGCAAAACAAGATGTGACTTTCACTCACTGGCCACTTTATTATGTGCTATTGTACTGGACTACATTATATTCAGAGGTGTCTCTACAGTTTCGTCCTCCCCAGCAACATACTTGAGAGGGCCAGAATATTAGGGACTGCATTGAAGTGCAGACAACTGTACAGGTGTACAGGTGTACCTAATAAAGTGGCCAGTGAGTGCACAGTCCTGCTCTAAGTAGAATGCAGTCAAATTAAGTCAAGTACAGAAGAGAATATACAGTATACTCACTGTGAACTCATTGTCCATGTTGCTTTCAAATAGTCCTTTATTTGACCAAGGAGAGCTGTCTGTCCTTCAAACATACACACATGCACACACAACACAACACAACACATACACACAATACTAATCAGTGAAATCTAAATTCCCAGGGTATAGGCTCTATTAGGCTGTGTGCTTGTGAGAAGATAATCATTTGGTGATATGAGACCACATAACTGGGCGGTGGGTGGCAACACTAATGCTGCTGCATGAAAATGCTGGGCTGCAAACTGTGTGCCAAAGCCTTAACTTTTCAAATAAGACGTTGCCTAAAGGCAGACATTAATGACTCCTTTTCAAGGTGAAGGAACAGAAACAGCAGGCTTCTGCTTAACGTGCAATCACAGCTTTGAATATGAGAGCAGGGGTTATAAAATGACACTGGAGGCTTCTGAGCAAGTATGTTAAAGCTTTTGCCCTTGACTATACAGATCATTTTAATGTTGGTATGAAACAACATATATTCATTTTAGGCATTTTGTTGTCTGATACAATCAACATTGTCCTGCGAGTATTATCTTAACATTTAGCTGACCTGTTTACTGGATATTTTACATTAAAATAAGCTTTTGTGTTTTTTGTTTTGTTTGTTTTTTTAAGTTTACAGGTTGTGTTGTATCTGTGACCCAACCACTAGATGGTACTGTTTAGTTCTGACTGCTTGTGCTAGGAAAGCAGCCATGTTCTGTGTTGTCACACAGCAACATTGTACAGCTACATTTCAATTTCACTTTTTTTCAATAAATATGCACCTGATGCATCTGTTTTAGCAATATCACAGGTTTCTATGCTTGAATTTTCTGCAGTGTAGCCCACAAACAACAAAAAATGACAAACTGTCCAGATGGATAGTAAGCATACAAGTAAGTTGGCCTAAGCTGGTGATTTTGTTGTGCAGTCCACACAGACCTGCACTCTAGTTGTCCTGGTAGCTCAAGCAACTATTTATGTCTGTCTATTTTTTGCTACTCTGTAAATAAGGCTCACTACAAGAAAAAACATGTCATTTCTATCTGAGACAACATAAAAATCACCAAACTAGAATGCATTTTATGTGCTTGCATTTAAAACACAGCCCTTCAAGCTTTGTTTCTTTAATTCTTCTCCAGCTTTAAGAAACAAGTAAACAATTATATTCCCAGCTTGTGGGATGCGCTCGGTGAAAACCGGTACTGCAGTGAAAAAGCTTGATCTCTTTCGGTGAGCATGAAACAAATTAGATGTAAATAAGCTTAAGAAACATGCTGTTGATGTGCCCTTACATTAGGATATTTCTCTCTGCTTAAAGGATGAATACCATCTGTTAGAAGAACACAAAAACCTTTTAACATTGACCGAAGAATAAAACTCATGGTTCTCTATTAACTCAAGCCACTTGGGAAACCAAAAGCATATTCACTGAACTCACGGTGCCTTATTTGTAATCAGTAGCTGTGGTCAGTATGTTTTAAATGTGGTTGCATCTCTATATCTGTGTTTATGCTGCTTCTACAGTGAGCAAAACCTGTTTTTGTATCTCTGTGACCATCAGCCAGCCACCAGTGAGCAGCCAACAAAATTGTTATCAAGTATCAGTGCTGTTTTTACTGCTACAATCATGTGCCAGACAGAGACAGACATGATGGAGGGAATAGGAATACAAGCTAGAGAGAAGAGAGGAGAGTCCGTATGTGTGTGTGTGTGTGGTGGTGGTGGGGTGATATCAGAAGAAGAAGGAAAGAAAGGAAGAAGTAGAGGTAAAGAGAGTTTATGTGATGGAGACAGCCAGATACTGAGAAAGTGCTCTAACATGCCACATGTCTGCAGTGGTGCTGCCAAAGAGAGGCTCTATTTTTAGGGGAGGAATGTACACAGAGGCCTCATGGAAAGAGACCATAACAACAAACAGTTTCGCAGCAGCATGCTCCTACAAAGAGACAGCCCCCTTTGAAACATACAGTCACCATACCATCGACACGAGAGATAAGAAGAGAAACATACAACAAATTTGCAAGGCATCCGGTTTTCTGCTGAGCTCTTGCTTTAAGTACAGAGCAGGAGCCCCCAGCAATATATAAAGGCAGCGAACAGGAACAGGTAAGAGATGTTTTTCAGTGATTCACCATCAGTAATGGATTAGTTATGTCTGTTTGTCTGCATAGCTTTGAATAAATATGGTGTACTGTAAATATGGATCAAACAAGCTTTACCTTGTTTGACATTTTACAAGCTGAGGTACAATTTTAAAGTGTGTGGAGTCAACTGGACAGTTTCTGGATTGTTTATCCTATCCTGTTGATCCTCACCCGTTTTGGGGATTTTAATTAGCATGGATAATAATCAGTTCTGAGACGTCTAATGAATGAGAGCTTTGATCTTGTTTTGAAAACAGAATCACTTTTTGTTTTTATAGCTGCACTGTTTAATTCATTAGTAAAGCAGAAAGGACTAAGAAAACCTAAAATCTAATCCCATCTTGGTGAGGGAGCCTCCCTTCGCTCATTTGACGACTGATAACCACTGTTTTTCCAAAGCTTAGAAATCAAATGGTTTGAGAATCACAACATGATGTCTCTCCCCAGCATGGACCGACCAGAAGTCGAAGTCTTCCACTACAGAGACAAAGAGCAGTCGTCCAATCTGCTTCTGCAGCTTAACAGACTGAGACAGGAGAAGGTCCTGACTGATGTGCTACTCTGTTCAGACAACACAGAGATCCCATGCCACCGTAATGTACTGGCTTCCAGCAGCCCTTACTTCAAAGCCATGTTCTGCAGCAACTTTGTGGAGAGCCAGCAGACCAAGATCAAACTAAACAGCATCACATCAGCCATCCTGAGTAGTATCATTGATTATGTTTATACTGGACTCATTAGTATCACTATGGACATTGTGCTGCCTCTGATGCAAGCAGCATCCATGTTGCAATATGGTCACCTTTTTGAGGCCTGCTCTAGTTTTCTCCAGGAGCAGCTGAGCCCAGACAACTGTTTGAGCATGATGAGACTGTCTGACATCATGAATTGCAGCAGTTTGAAATGCAGAGCAAAGGAAATGGCGATGAAAAGCTTTTCCGATGTGTCGGCGTCCGAGGATCTGTGTGAGCTCTCCTTACCAGAGCTCATGGGATATCTACAGGATGATAGCCTTTGTGCAGAGGAGGAGCAGGTCTTTGAGACACTTGTCGCTTGGATTCACCATGATCCTTTAACCAGGCGAGGTGCCATCAGTGATCTTTTCAAGAAAGTTCGCCTTCGACATATCCACCCTACCTACCTCTTCCGGTTCATAGCCAACAACCCCCTGATCCAGTCCTCCACTCTCTGCACTGAGCTCATTGACTCTGTGAGACGACTCATGTTTTCTGTCAGCACAACATGCACCGGAGACACAGCAGTAGACTTCAGACCTCTCTGGGTTGCACCGAGGCGCTACACCTACCATGACATGTTGGTGGTGGTCGGAGGAAGAAAGAACAATGAGCTAACATCAAGGGACGCCCTGATCTTTGATGAGAACAATCAGAAGTGGCAGTGGCTCGCCAAGCTGCCCAACCGTCTGTACAAAGCCTCCTACGTCGCCCTTCACAGCGTCATGTATGTTATCGGAGGGCTGACCACAAACACAAGGCACAGTCAAGTTAACACAACCGTCTATGCCCTCTCCCTCAAGACCAACCAGTGGTGGACAGCAGAGCCCATGCTAGAGCCACGCTTTGCACACCAGAGCATCTCCTACCTCCACTTCATCTTTGTCCTGGGCGGCCTTGGACATGACAGACAGATGACAGCAAGCGTGGAGAGGTAATAACCAGCCTCAGTCAAGATGTTGTTTACTCTAAAAAGACCCTTCATTGTGTACCACAACATACACAATAAAAACCACCCAAATGGTTGGGGCTGTGGGGGCCTAAAGCTTAGAGAAGCAAGCTTGTGACCAGAAGGTTGCCTGTTCAGTCCCCACTTGGGCTATGCTTAACCCATCCTGATTAACACCACTGTGGTGCCCTTGAGCAATGCCCCTAACCTCAACCAACTGAGTGGAGCTGCTCAGTGTTCAGTAGCCTCCAGGTGTGAATATGTTTAATTGTGTGAACGTGATCAGGGATGCTCCTAGGTTCTCTCAAAGAACCCACACCTAAAACAGGTATAAAATAAAAGAGTCACAGAATAACATGTCTCTCCATGTTATCAGGTATAACAGTATGTTTAACCAGTGGGAGTCTGTGGCACCAATGCCGGAGGCTGTGCTGCACCCAGCAGTGGCAGCTACTAATCAGAGAATCTATGTGTTTGGAGGAGAGGATACCCTGCAGAACCCTGTCAGAATAATACAGGTAAAATACAATGCTCTCCACTCACAAAGTGACTCATTGTGTTTTCATTCATTCAGTTCCTATTTCCTTCTACCCCTGCTCCTTTGTCCCTTTTGTAGGTATATCATATCACCAGGAACATGTGGTCTAAGATGGAGAACAGGACAGTGAAGAACGTGTCTGCTCCAGCAGTCATTATGGATGATAAGATCTACATCATTGGAGGTAGTCACAGAGAGAAAGACTTTTACAAGAAGCACATTTAATGAAGAATTCATGATGTAGTTAATTCTGCTAATAAATACAATATGATATCTTTAGAGAGAGAATCATATTCTCTTTGTGACAAGTATTATTTTTTGGGTGAATCAGACAAAGTTACATCCCTACATTCTCATACCTCACACACATCTCATTATTTTCTCCCCTGTCACAGGATATACCAGGAGATTGATGGCATATGATGTCAAGGCCAACCAGTTCATGAAGTGTGCCAACCTGAAGGACAGGAGGATGCACCACTCTGCCACAGTTCTCAATAACAAACTCTACGTCACAGGTGGACGTTATATCATTGGCCATGACATCATCGAGGACTCTGACAATTTCGAGTGCTATGACCCAAAGACAGATACATGGACATCTAAGGGGACTCTGCCATATAAACTGTTTGACCATGGCTCCCTGACTCTGACATGTGTCTCACAGACATGGGCAAAACGTTAGCTGAGGCACAAATTTAATGAGGTGATTTTTTTTGTCACAGTTTCCTATGTTTGAGGTCTACTGCACTGAAAAAAATTCATTTCAAAATAAAATACTGTCAATCAAAATATTTATGGAGAACAATTGGCTAATTGTTAATATAGCAATTTTATTTTGTAGCAGATCCATAATATTCCTCCTGATGCATAAAGGTAAACATACCTCATGTAATTTTGATGCCTTAAAATGTTCATACTTTGTGTGTCTTTTCTATCTTTTTATTTAATAACACCCACATCTATGACAAGCTATCCGCTGCACAGCCCCTTCTTAACGTCCACAAAGGTCCGAATGCTATTTTCAGTGGGGTCTAAATCATGAGATTTTAGTTGTCATGTTTAAATCCCAGGGCTGTGGACTGTTTGGTCAAAGCTTTGCTCAGCTTTTAAATTTCTGGATCGCTCCCTCTTGCCTCAGTGCAAAAGGATGGTGGGATTGTTGTGATAACTTTGTTACTAAAAATGTCATGCAGTGGTGAAAATAAAACTATAGGAATTTGTTTTAAAATGTAGCTTTAGGCTACATTTAGATACCCAGCATAGTTATGCATCATCAGATGTACTGTGACTACTGTATGTAGAAGAAATACCTGGATTTGCTAATGAACCTGTAAAAAAAAAAAAAAAAGAAGAGACTCAGGTACTGTATTTTGTAAGATTCAATTTGACCTTTTATAAAACCAGTTTTTTAAAAATGTTTTGTAAAGTTTTTTTAACAATTGATTTGTTTAAATATCCACAATAAAATGTTACTCTTTACATGCAGCTTCTGTTATGTGCCATTCGCACCTGTCAGTGAGCGAACGAGAAAGAGGCGGACCCAGGTAGCCGACTTCGGTGCAAGCAGTGATTTATTAAGTACAGTGATGAAGGGAGTAACAATACACAGAGGGAAATAGTACGTAGTTCTGTCGATGAGTAGTAGCCAGGTGTTTGACCAACCGCAGGAGGTGAGGAGATGGAGAGCTGGGCCGAGCTGCGTAGGCTGGGTCACTCCTGGGCTGGTCGGTGGTGATGGTGGCTACTGAAGGTAGAGACAGAGAGATGAAGGCAATAGTGGAACA
>NW_018127911.1:6669569-6676960 GCF_001952655.1 Monopterus albus
GAACACAAAACAGTAGCTGGCTAGGGGATAAAAACAATGAAAACGCACGGAGTAAAGTTGGCCTAGAGACTAGAAAGAACTGGCAAGTGACTGAGGAGTGAAACCGGGTAATATAGTGAGCAACCTAATCAAGTGCAGCTGGTGATAAGGGAGTGAGGAACAGGTGAACGTGATTAGTGTAAATGGGCAAGAGACAGTAGGAAAGGTGAGGGAGGCCAGAGCGGCTGAGCAAACCTGACAGCTTCTCAACATCTCTGTCTTAAAAGTGCTTGGTCAGGTCACTGTGAAGGCAACCTGAACAACCTGTAAGCCTCATCTCACACTCCTGAGGACCTCTACATGCCCAGGCAATCTCACACAAGGGGACACAGAACATAATATAGATAGATCCTTTTACAAAAAGCAGGCTAAATATTACCCTGTTGGAACATGTTGTCACTTGCCCCACCTCTTGTAGGTCAAAATAAAGCCAGGTGTGTTCCAGGAAGTCTCAGCTGGTTAGACTTTTTTATGCTACAAAAGCACATGGAGACTTGGACATGAAAATAAAAGACAGATGCAATAAGAACATCAACGTCACATTTAGTTGGCCATGTAGCAAAAGATTAGCACTACTGATTTAGTTACGTCATCATTGGAGGCTTGGGCTTTTTTTGAAAATACTTCAAATTTCTGTGAAGAATTGCACAACTATCTTTTAAAATGATTCTTCCAGCTAAAATGATTACATAATTTTATTCATCAATGACTTTCAGAGACTGATGTTAGCTTTTTTTGTGTAACTAGAGACCAGAACGTGTTTATGTCTATGTACATTTCTTTGAGTCCAGATGTCACTGTGTCAAATGTTTCAGTCGCTCAGTGCCAGCAAATGGAGTTCATGGGACAGTGGGTGGAGTGAATGAGGAAAGGTGGGGGACTGGAAAAACTATAGGTGATCTGATGTTATTTTGAGAAACTAACAAGAGGGCAAATATTACACCACGTGAAGCAACTGCCCCTGTGGGTTGCTGTGCAAGCTGGCAGGGGTGAGAGATGACTAGAGAGAGCAAGAAATGTATGAGCAGGGTTTCACAACACAAATTCTGAGTGAGTGATGAAACTCAGCCAGGAGGAACAGAAACAGGTGTATATATGTGTGTGTGTGTGCGTGTGTGTGATTACAGTTTTTGGAGGGTTGAGCAGGCCTGACCAGCTGTCCGGTCTGGTCACAACATCACAACAAAAACAAGGATGATGGATATAGGGGAAAGGAGGAGAGATATTATCCACTAACGACCTTTTGACTCATTCTATTTTAATGTGTATCAAAAATCCTGGCATATGTATAGAGAATGTGAAGTTGATGTCATACTGTGTTGAATTTTGGGTAAATGTGCCATGTTTGGACCATCATGTGCATTATCAGTCATAAGTTAGTTTTAAAAAATGTATCATGCATACAGTAGTGGATGCTTTAGCTACATCCGAACATCCACTTCACTGTTCAGTTTGAGCACAGACAAGACAGAACTTGAGTCATCTGCAGTTTTTGTGTCATCTGCCAACAGCTGCTAGCTGGAGTTAGCTCCTAAGCAGAGAGCTCAGATCAGTGTGGAGAGTCATTTTTCAGCCTGTTGCTCATGTCGATGGGATCTTCAGGTCCGCTCCGAGTTAGCTATAGTCAGCTAAGGTTATCCACCCTGAATTACCACAGTCAGTAAAATGAGATCTAAATGAATTAAGCAACTTTTTAGCCAAACAGAACACGAATGTATGCAGGTAAATACAACATGTAGCACCAAAAATGGCACCCGTGTCCCAACATTTACATGGCGTGATGTACCTTCACAGTCGCTATTGGAGTGATTTATATGTTGAAATCTTTTCACCTTAATGTGAATATTTTTGACACTAGGTTAAAACATACTGTAGGACCATGGGTAATGGGAGACTTTGGCGCAGCAATGCTTTAAGCTAAATCAATATGCTAACATACTGTTTAGCAGATTAGTGATGTTTACGCAAATGTGATGTTTACAAGGCACACCATCTTAGTTTAACATGTTAGCATGATAACATTTGCCATTTAGAATGCATCATACACTTGAGGCTGGTGGGAACTCCAAAAATCACTGGGACACATCATCATGGGAATCTACTTTTGTGGCTATCCTTTTGGTAGATATTGAGATACAAGAGACTTTATATATAGCCTAAAACATTTTTACAAGGGCAGCATAAAAGTCAGCAGGTTTCCTCCTCAGGGGACTGTAATATCTGTACAAACCTCCATGGCAATCCTTCCATCAGTTGTGAGATATTCCAGTCTGGACCGAAATGGTGGAATGACACTGCCATCCAGTAATGTCTTACCTTTTCTTGTCAGCTGTGTAAACTCACTCTAAACAGAGCACATTTCAGGTTCATCACTGTTTGTGATTCACTGAATAAAGTAAACCAAAACTCCTTACAATCTTACATCATAGTTTTCTTCTCAGTCAGTCAGTCAGTCACCAACTGACCCAGCACTTGCTGGGACTTTCCATGTAATCCTGTAGTCTGGCTTTCTCTACAAATAGATTTAATTAGACTTTGGGGACTCACAACACCATACACATTGCTTTATACTCCCTGCATGTGCACTCATACATTGTTTAGCCATGAAGTTCCACTTTATGCACACACCACTGCAGCTCAATATGAGGAACTATTGAACTATTTCTGCATGTGTCACTTCTGCAGTGGTTGAAATTGTAGGTTAAGACCAGTACGCCTAGTAAAAACACATCTGCCTCATGTGCTTTCAGATGTTGTCCTGTGACAGACTTTATTATATGCAGAGCCTGTGCAGAGCTCCTTGACCTTTTACATATGTATATCAGAGTTTTATATTAAAACCTCAGACATGAAACCACTGATGCACCTGTTTCAAAGGTTTCAGCAGCACAGAATCTGTAATGAGCAGTGCAGTAAAACTTGAGAGAAGAATTAATTCAATAATTAATTTTTAATTCAATAATGTTGATACATAGTGATGAGTTGGTTGCACAAAAACCAAAGCAGCCACATCAACAACCCTGGTCCTGCTACAGTCACAGGATGTGACCCAACATAAACACTAGATCAGCTGAAACACTGTCCTGCTGGTTCTCGGAAAAAGCTGTACACTTGTTATATGCACCATGTGTTGCTGCTGAGTGTTTTGCAGATTGTATAATGTGTCATGAGTTATGAGGTCCCAGAAAATCCTCTGTCTTTCTTTCTCCCTCATCTCACTACCTCAATACAGACAGACATAAACATACACTAATTACCTCAATACAGACAGACATAAACATAAACATCAGATGACTGTTCCACATACACCTACTGCTGCAGCATTTTGCTGAGAATGTATACACAAACAATATTTGTCATGTTGCAGGATGTTTAGGAGGTGGACCTAAGCCATTTACACCAACGGTCACATGACACATACTGTATGATCAGACTGGGATGTGCCTTAAACACACTTCTTCATTGATCCCTTTGTTATCATTCTTACTTTATGCTGATGACAAATCCAATATACAACCGCTCCTGACCTTCACTACAACAGTGGGCATAGAAACACGTCCCTTTGGAATGAGATTCCTAATAACTGCATAGGTAAGCACAAGGTTCAATGACACAAGTGAGGCTATTAAAGCCATAATAAACAGGGGGCTTGATTCCAAAAAGCCTCACAGATAAGTGTGTAAATCTCATGCCTTTAAGTAATGTTGTTTAATGGCATGATCTAAAATAAACAAAATATCCTTATCCAATCTTTATGGATCAGGGTCCATGATCTATATGGTCTTCATGGATTTGAGAACTGAAATGCAATAGTAAACCCCTTTTGTCAACACACACATGCACACGTACGTACAGTACACTCCCACACAACCCACAATGCGACCCACTCTGGAGGAATCCAAAGGACAACCTAATTTATTTATAATAATAGTGACTAAAAATCAGGGGACCTTACAAATACTGGCAGGCTGTAATGTTTTTCCTTTCATATTTACAGAGACATAAAGCCAGTACTGATAAGCTTGGGCAAAACACTTCCTCACCAGTGACTGCTTCTTTCAGGATCATTGCATTAGCCTATAAAAACTGTAGTGAGGTACACAATTCAGAGGACTGTGGGTTCTGGGTGGGGCCTGTAACAAAGTCAGAAGTAGGTTGCAATTTGATAAGGAAGTGATGTGTGTAAAAAAAAAGATTGTTCCTCATCACCGAATCCCAAGTCACAGCAAATGACAAAGGTGAATTCAGAACCTTTACGTATGTAAACCGATCGACACCACAATGTAAAAAAATGTGGTTACAAATAAAAGATGTTCATTAACATTTTTGGCTTGAATATAGGAAATGAGTATACATGTACGTCCCCCCGTTTCACAACTGTCCCCCAAGCTGTTTAACATTGCATCGTGTTTTCCTAAGCTTCATTGCGTTACAAAAATCTTCAGAATAAATGTCCTTGGCTTCCACTATTTGTCTTTTCATGACACGAAAGCTCCCGTTACCTCCTGCTAGTCACCTCCAAGAAGTTTTGCAACGCCTGAGTTGATAAACAAAGCCACGTGTTGCATAGAAGTTTCCAAAGTGGGCGGATCTCATGTGTTTCCGGGTTCTGAGTTGGAGGATATAAGAGAGCTGCGCAATGTCAACACTAGGCTAGAAAAACGTCCTGAACTGAGGGCTTAGAAGAAGGGATACACTTTAATTTAAGCGGGTACTATTTCCCGGTAAACTTTTTTAGATTTACTTAACCCAGCATCATCGAGCCAGGATGCCTTTCCTCGGACAGGACTGGAGGTCACCGGGTCAGAGTTGGGTAAAAACCGAGGAGGGATGGAAAAGGACAACAACAGACGACAAATACAATAATGTTTCCGGGGACAGGTTGGTCATTTAGCAAGTCTTAATCTAGGCTTGTTGAAATTGCATCACTCTTAAATGCGCCACCACGTTTAGTTAGGAGGAAGTGGAGGGGGAGATTGAAGAGAGTATAAAGCATCACAGACAGACACAGACACAGACACGGACACGGTGCAAGACAGACGTAGGTCTGCTGCGCCGTGATGTTTCCATCTCATCACAGTGCCTTTGTTTTTTCTGGGGCCAAGTCTAATCACTGAGCTATTAATAACCTGGCTACACATGCGTGGATTAACAAAGCTCTGCTCAGTCTGTACCTCTTTCCATTATAACTGCACGCACATCTAGCACGAAAAGCCTAAGGTAACAGCAACATGCATAGCAAAAACATTAAGAAATATATTGGGTATGTTTGGATGCAAGAGCCAGTTAGAGTCTCTGTACAGAATCAAATGTTATTGAAACACATAACTAGTACTGCATATAATGTCTAACTCATATACTGAGGTAAAATGGTGAAAACATGTGTCCAATGAAATATGTATCCTTGTGTTTTTGCAGCTTCTGCAAGGAAGAGCAGGAGGAGTGCTTCAGCAAGGAGAACCTGCTGCTCTCTCTCAGCTATGACATGGCTGCCAAGAAGAGGAAAAAAGACCAAACGAACAACAACACCAAGGTCCCCTGTGAGTCAGTGAAAGAACCACACTGTCTGATTTTTTTTAATATTAATATGCAGAGGATGACATTGTTTTTATTAGTTTGTGTGTGTGAGGGTATAAATCATGTAATAATATATGATAGTTAGGTTCCAGATCAGAAATGTTAGCGCAAGAGGATGCCTGTCACATTAAAGAGAACATTTTCTAATAATATTTTTGTGATTAATTTTCCATCATTCATTAACTAGATTCCAGTAACTATGCTGAGCCTGAAATTGTATCGTGTTTGTGATGGGTGTGTGTCTGTTTTGTCACGGTGCTCATGAGCTGTTTAACGAGAACTGACCTCCAATATAAATGTTGTTTTCTCACAGATTTCCACAGGGAAAAGTGGATTTATGTTCATAAAGGAAGCACCAAGGAGGTAACAGACCAACTCATTTAGTTTCACATCAACTTTTCACATCATCCTTGCTAATGTAAACATGCTGAGAAAACCCAATATACCAGCTGAGGATCGCAATCTAATACCCTGATAATTAAATTCTCCCAGCGCCACGGATATTGTACACTGGGAGAGGCCTTCAACCGCTTAGATTTCTGCAGCGCCATCAAGGACACGAGGAGATTTAATTACGTAGTCAGAGTGAGTCCTCCTCTCTTTCTTTTTCTTACACTTTCTGTTGCTTTTGTTTGTCTTGCCCTGTGGTTGTTAATAGATGTTTTTGTTAGTGGCAGAGAAGGGGCTGAGTTTAAGAGGGTGTGTATGCTTCTACCAGGCTCTTATCAGTGCTCTGCAGACAAGGGTCTCTCAGTGCTGATGATACGACAAAGGAAGTGTGTATGCTGTAGGGGAAGAGTATGTCCACAGATGATATTTTGCTATGAGTGCCAAAGACATTTGGCATCCCTAAAATGACAAAATCTTACTTGCTACTCAGTACAGTTAATTTGTTTTAAGTTTCTGATACACGTGTTCCTTTGGAACTTCCCACAGTGTATATCACATATTCATATGGCTCAGAGAAAAATGTCCACTCGGGGAAATGTGACATTGTCTTCATTCATAATACCATTATCAATAAGGTGATTGTGTTATAGGATATCAAAAGGAAATGATAAAGTTTAAGTTGGGATCTTCCCTTGTCCACATCAAAGCATCACCACACTGAACTGAACTGAACACCTGCTCTCCTACATGTGCTCCTGTGTGAGCTGAGGGCTGCATGTGGGGATGGGTGGGGGGTGGGGTGGAGTGGGGGCGCTGACAGCTGTGCAGCGAGGTGCAACCACCCGACAGGGGTTTGTGAAACCAGACCTGGCGGTTGTCAGGTGATTCAGACCTCCAAACATGCACAGACATGCACTCGGCCTGTGCCAGACTGGCCTCTCTTCCTATTGTTTTGTCTGACACTCTGCTTCTCTTTTCTCTCCTTTCACTCATGTAAAATGCCGTCTTTGGAACTTCACTTTCTTTCTTTCATGTTTACCATCTCTGTGAATGTTCTGGGATGATCCAAGTCAGGCTTGGTCAGTACAAGACAAATCAGCTTTGTCTTTTGGCATGACAGCAGAGATTGCAGGGGATCCACTGTTTTTTTGTTTTTTCCACCAAAGCACAGCATTATGATATTTGCAAGATGTCAGAATACAGAATAATCTGATGTCCCACAAGTGATCAGACATTTTTACACACAGCTTTCTCCAGAAATTTGTCCATATGTTGCAGTCTCTGGTGTTCCAGCTAACAAGTGCGGTGTAACTTGCTAAGCCCCAAGAACAATATGGCCGTGTAACACTAGCATCTAGTGTGGACACAGTGTCCTAGGTCACCGC
>NW_018127911.1:6676972-6686219 GCF_001952655.1 Monopterus albus
TGATGGCATTTGTGGGTTCATTTAACACTGTCTCGGTTACACAGATCAGGTTCTTCCACAGAGAGACAACAAGTGGTCCTCTTCTTTTCAGAGCAGACAATTGGAGGTTATTTCAAGGAGAGCTGAAATGTTTAAATTGGCTTGTAGCGCCATCATAAAATAAGAAAATGCAGTGCTTGTAATGCTTTCGGTTTGCTTGTGGAAAAGGGTGAGCCGCACGCCAAGCGAACGGCAGGGGCTAAAAGTAGATACGGAAACACACATTGTTCTGCCCAGCTGCTCTACAAAGAGAGAAACACTTGATGAGCTGCTAAAAGAAGGGCATGGGATTAAGTTTTAGGAATGGAGCTGGAAAGGGTGGTTAGAAGGGAGCCAGGAGGGAGCGAAGAATCTTAAGCCTGGTAAAAACAGACAGGGAGGTAGAGGATGTAGGAGAGGAGTAATTTAGTTTAAAGTATTACTCAGACCCTCAAACAACTTGCCTTTTATGTAGGATTTGGCTGAATGCTTATTTAAAGTTGGTGACATCTGTATTCAGGAACTTGCACTTTTCATTAAACTGTTTTCTGAATAAAAAAAAAAATGCATGGAGGACAATTTGTGTTGTCACTTTTTCATGCCTCTCAGAACTTACCCACTAGTGCTGCAACATGTCCCCTTGTGTAGCAGAAAGTACCGCGCAATATGTTGATGTATGATGACAAAGGTCACATGCTTCGGTCAGAATTGAGCAAGGGAGAGCTAGTGTTTCTCCATGATGTCACATCGTCTGTTGAATGCCAGACATGCCAGCCTGCAGCCCGCTGTTTGTCAGCTAGCCAATGGCAACAACCGCACAGGCATACAAGTACACATGTGCGGACACACACACACACTGTCAAATGATTCAGCTAATTCACATGACAGGAGCATCAGCAGTCAAATGATTAACAGCTTGTTTGTGAGGGTTGATGTCGTTGACAGCCTGGGCTGTTATCCAACACCTTTCCAGCAGCTTCTCCTCCCCTGAAGAGACTCTGATGAAGAATGATCAGAGCCAAGAATCCTGTTATAGGCTCACTTGATCCAGCTTCAAGTCCAGAGTAATGACCAGGTGGAACGGCTCCAAATGTGCTCTCGACAGCATTTATTGTTAGGAGTGCAAGTGGCTTTGTAAGAATGTAGCATAACAAACATTTAGTAATGAGGCAAAGGAACAGAGAGTCTCAGCAGCTGATAGGATGAAATTTATGTTGTGTTTCTTTCTGTCTGTCTCTCTTCTTTCCCTGCTCCAGCTTCTGGAACTTATCGCCAAATCCCAGCTCCCCTCGCTCAGTGGAGTGGCGCAGAAAAACTACATGAATATTCTGGAGAGAGTGGTACAGAAAGGTGAGACCTGCCACTCTTAATTCACTCAACTTTGTCTTTTGTGTGTCTTAGGGTTTTGTCTGCTCTTTTTTTCCACACATATAACTGTTAACCATGTCATTTGTCCTTTTTTTTGTTGGTCCCAATACACAGACTAGTATACTGCCCACATCTTTATGTAAACCCCCCAAAAATCTATGTTGTGCAAAGACAAAGCCTTCATGCTTTGTCGTTTGCACGAGCAGGTGAGGAAACTAGTCCTAGTGAGTTCTAAAGAAGGCCAGAGAGTGAGTGTAGTGCTTTAATGGTACTGTGAAAAACACTGACAGTCACCAGACCCCTACATGAGCCATAGTGTAAACTAAATGTTCCCTCTGCTAAACAGGCACTCAGGTCATTTAGGTGGCCTTATGAAACCCATTGGCCAAATATTATTAACGTCACAGGCGGAGAGTACATCCACTCCACAACATTTAGTTTAATGGGCTGTTTGATGATTCACAGTTAATAGTGTACTGTTTGGCTGTTTTCCTGGTAGCTACTAATTTCAGAGTTTAAAACCTGACTTTTAGGTCATGATTGGAATAATAAATTGAACATGCTCTGATTTTTCTCCCAGTCCTTGATGACCAGCAGAATGTCCGTCCCATCAAGGAGCTGCTGCAGACGCTGTATGTCTCGTTGTGTGGTCTTGTCCAGGACATGGGCAAGTCTGTCCTGGTGGGGAACATCAACATCTGGATGCACCGCATGGAGAACATCCTACAGTGGCAGCAGCAGCTGGACAACATCCAGATCAACAGGGTAAGCATCTGCCCAAAATACAGAACAACAAGCTGGCTTCATCAAAGTATCCTGTTGGAACATTTAGGGAATTTTAGAAGGACCTGCATGTTCTATCCATGACTTTGCCTTCTGTTTCCTTCAGCCCACCTCTACAGGCATGACTCTGATTGACCTGCCTGCCAGCCTGCAGCTCAACATCATGCAGTGTCTGTCGGATGGCAGGGACCTGGTCAGCCTGGGCCAGGTGTGTCCCGAGCTGGGGGCCCTCACAGAGGACCGGCTGCTGTGGAAGAGACTCTGCCACTACCACTTCACAGACAGACAGGCATGTAGAAATGAATGGATCATCTTAGTAAAGTATTTAGAATAGAAGGAAAATGTTGCACTGACTCTTGTTCTCTCTCACACACACACACACACACACACACACACACACTTGGATACACTGCAGCTTTGTTCTTAAGCTAAACCTACGTGGTACATACTTTTACTGTATACACCTAGCAGCAGGCTCAAAAACATGTGCTTGATAAGTCGGTGGGATGGTCTCAGTCTATGAACCAAAGTAGGTTACAGCAATGTGTTCCTACAGGTCAGAGTGGTTCAGGCTACTGGATGCCCCGTCTTTTGAGTATGGGTGTAAATGAAGATCTCAATAAAGCTAATATTAAAGTGGATGTTTCAGGCTAGTTTCCTCCTTGTCCTTAAAGTCAGATTTTCCCTCTTCTGCAGATTCGAAAGCGCCTGATGGTGTCAGATAAAGGTCACCTGGAGTGGAAGAAGATGTACTTTAAGCTGAGCCGTTGCTACCCTCACAGAGAGCAGTACAGTGACACCCTGCACTTCTGCACACACTGCCACATCCTTTTCTGGAAGGTAGTATCTTTTTCAAAGTGGAAGTGAAACTAAACTGTAGCCAGTAGTAAAGCTGTGCATACAAGATGCAACAGATTAAAGCCATATTGATTGCTGTGTGTTTTTGTGTCTCTTTGCAGGACACAAACCATCCCTGCACAGCCAACAACCCAGAAAGTTGCA
This sequence comes from Monopterus albus, assembly GCF_001952655.1. Taxonomy (NCBI): domain Eukaryota; kingdom Metazoa; phylum Chordata; class Actinopteri; order Synbranchiformes; family Synbranchidae; genus Monopterus; species Monopterus albus. Next base: position 6,680,144 of record NW_018127911.1, read on the forward strand.
CCGTGTCCCTCTCCCCACAAGACTTCATCAACCTTTTCAAGTTCTGATCCCCACATCCTCTCAAATCCACATGAACTCACTGTACATACTGTAAATGGAATTGTATAATATTATTTTTCTTTCAGAGCACAGCCAATTCCTGGATGTATATTTAGTTGATGTCAGACTGGAGGGGGCCTCAGGCAGTGGGACAATTATGCAATTGAGGTTCTTTAGAGAAAGTACACAGGCTTCTGGCTGTTGGAAATGAGTGAATGTGACAGATGAAAAGAAATGCAGAAGAAACAGGACTGGATGGAGGAAGGGAGAGCAGAGATAAAACATTCTGCCTGTGAATCTACTCTTAGTTTAACATGGTTTTTGAAATGACCCCTCCAAAGTAAATGCACCGTTTGACGTTGGCTGTTCTTCTCAGTTTGGAGAATCTGATTTTCAGACCTTGAAGTTATTCTTTTCAACATGGGAAGATTATTCAGATGTTTATTTTGTGATTTATTTGATATGATATTACAAGGCCTGCTCATGTGGGGGATGCAATGTGTTTGATTTCCAGATGAAAATTGCAATAATAATGTGTTTGGTACTGGGATGGAGAGGAGTACATTTGGAGCTGCTGCAGTTCAGAAGAGATAATGAATGTAAGCAGGAGGATTGGGAGCTTATCAGTAGACTGAGAGGTGATTCTTAGACATGTTAATACACCACAATATGTTTTCTATTTAGTTTAGTTCTTTTTCACTTTTATATGATTTTATATGAACAGTTTTCTGCTGTGGCTGCACCTGAGTGCAGTATTACAAAAGATTGTAGTCAGTCAGTACAACAACGGTGTGTGCCTTTTCATAAAACTTGAAATTGATACAGCTTAATCCTTGTTTGCAATGTTTTCAGATCCTGATGCTGTTTTTGTCATCAACAAATGTCTGATTTGAGTGGCTAATACCAGCCCTGTCTGAAAATGTGTATTTTTTTTGTAGCCTCCTGCATGATTTTTTTTTTTTTTCAAAACCCAGCTGATTGTGTTTACTGTTTATTTATTGAGATTCTAACATCTTGCACTAATGGCTTTGAAGGAAAGGGAGAATTGGTCTAAATGTGCAGTGTGACCCAGACTTTCTTCTACCACTGCTCAGACAGTGAGGGATGATGTACATGCTATGCAATGCGTTGTCTATGTTCTGTTGAATAAATAAAATAACCTCATCTGTGGCATCACTTTTATGTAATCATCACACCTTAATTTGGCTTTCCACATAGATGGATTATGGAGGACAATGTTAAGCATTTTCTTCAGAGCTAACATGGGCTTCCTGCTCGAGGTGAAGAGGAACTGATTCATACAGTATGTCTTCCTGTCGCTAATAGCAAACGTCTGCCCTCTATTGGACACACGATGAACTGCAACAAAGAAATAAAAAAAATCTTGGTAGCAGTGCTGTAGGTACTTGACCCCATCAGGACATCCTTACACACCACTTAAGATGAATGATGGAGACATCGTTTTTTTTTACTGGAGCAGGCAGATGAAACGCTAAACTGAGACAGTTTTAAAAAAATATAAAAATTCAACATTCATAAGAGCACCTTAGTCGACTCAAACAGCCTTAATTAGGCAAGGCTGCTGTATAAAAACACAATGAGCTTTGTGTGAACAACAAACCCCGAAGTCACTTCACTGACTTTCAAAATGTAATTTTCTCAAACAGTTTTAATTGTTACAGCAGAACAACTGAAGTTAAAACAAAATTTTAAAAAGCAAATTAAATTTTTGCATGGCACAAAGTAAGAATTCACTGCTTGTGACAATATATTCAAATTAATATTTATACAAATATTAAGGTAATGTACTGTACAAACATTGTTCACTTTAACAAGAGTTATGAAATAGCTCATAATGTGCATCTCCCACTGCAGCACTGCACACAAGAGTATAGCCCTGCTCCTGGGCCATACAGGCAGCTTCAACGGAAGAAGGATGTGTAGGACTGGCAAAGGCATGATACTGCTGTCCAGGCAACAATACACAGGCACTTATTTAAGGCCATAGAAATGGGTAATTCTGCCCACGCTAAATAGTGTATATTTTTACTAACCTGCGTCGTCGTCTCCTTCCTCATCAGCCCTGTTTCTGGTTTAATACAGCCCATGACTTTTACATGAGAAAGATGCCAGTGTATTGTTGTGTTGACAGCAGCAAAAGAAGGCAATGTTAACAATACATTCCCATCTTTTTTTTTCTAAGATAAACAACATTTCTTTGAATTCTTGCCAAAACCTTCAATAGTAGTTTAATAGCTACTGTAGCTAGTGTACCACACACTACACCGTTTCTATAATGACCTCCCTCCTTTTTTGCTATCATCATGCAAACCTATCATCTACAGTTTGTGCCTCTTGAAACAGATACAATAATAAGCACCAGTAACAACGGTCTGATTTCAACTCCTACTACAGGAGCCACCAGTGATTGGCATAACAAAGGAATTACATTAGGTCAATTAAAGTTGTGATGTTTATTGCATATTATTAACATTGTATTCTACCTTGTTGTCAAAAAACTGTGCAAATATCCCTACTGCATCCTTCTTCTGCATCAAGTACCTTTCTAGACTGAAGTTAGGAAGTAAACTTGGGAATATGTGGTAGTAATATAATAATCTAACCAGTGAAGTCTGCTACACTCATAAAGTTGGTACAAGTCTTTATAGATGGTAAACTTTATAGCAGCACACCTACATATTAAACTTTGTGATTACTCAGCAGGAGAGCATGGTAAACGCACTTAGTTGCCTCAGTTTCCTCAATTAGAACGATTGTTAATGGGTTAAGAAGTATGAGTCACTCGTACCAAATTTGTGCCTATAACCCTTAAATCCTACTCTAAAACACTCGGACTCTCATGTTTCCTGATAACCGTTGGCAGCATTTTACTGTTCTTCCAGGGTGTGTACTCCAGAGGCAACAGAGATGGTGAAAATCCCCCAAACCTCCTCAACAGTTTAAGTACCATCAGTAGAGGATCTTGAGATGCTGAGGGTCTCCAATGATTTATGAGGTGTAGCCAGGGCAAGTATCTGTCACTGATCATTGACCATAATGTGACTCATAAAGTAAACAAAGCACATATTAGTAGTTCTGACGGGAAAATGAGGAATTGCTTATAACAGCCCAGTAAGAGGAGAGGTACCAGTGTCAGCGAATGTCACAGAGAGGCATATTCTCTTTCAGAGTTCTGAATAATCCACTCAATAGCATCCCAACCCTATGGATCGCCAAAGAAAGAGAGAAGATCAAAAAAGATACAAAAGCCATAAAGAGCGACAGACAGGTGAACACCACTGGAAATAGGAACTTTTGACTGTATGTCCTGAAAAAAATGTCTCTAGGACAAAAACTAACAGAGACAGTAGAGTGCCTGCTGGAAGGCATGGAAGGAAATCATCTGCAATGCCTGTATTATGGCATGCTTTGTTCAAAGTACATGCAAAAGATGTATTAAGTATATACTGGTTTTTTTGTTACCTTCCTGGCATTCGCTGACATTCTCCTGGCCATCATCCCCTCCAGGTAACTGCTGAGACTCACTCCCTTGACTGTAATGATGGCCTCCTGGGTCAGGATGGTACTGAGGGGTGAGTGAGGGAGTTGATCAGACATGATTATAGTAAGACATGAAAAAATGTCTTGTCTGTCTCTTTGTATGCTGTTGTATTAGGACAGTACACATAATTCGTACCCAAGTGTTTTCATAAATGAAATGTAAATACTTACACCTCAGGATTGTCTGGGTGTGGTCTGTAAACAAGCCTTTCATCTACTGATATGAGGTTGGTGAGAGTAATCTGAAAGAAACCATAACAGCATGACACGTCAGCAGTTACAGAAAGTAGTGAACTACTGTGCATTATGATCAGCCAGAGTCACAGTGTGTCCAGCAGACGCACATTTGTTGAGCACAGCTCCATCTTTTTCTCCTCTGGGTCCACTATAGAATGTTCCTTCACATAGGTCTGTGTGTGGTTGGTTCCCAGTATCTACAAACAGATAATACACAGAAAGGACAGCAAAACCATCCCAAATATTACTTGCTGTGTACATATGCATGACTTTCACTGGACCTGCTTCTGCTTCTTGACTTTAGGCCTTGAGGAACACCACGGTATAGCAGCTGCTGTCTCAACTGCACTGACTGTGCTCCTGCAGGTCACTGAAGACCATTCAGAAAACCCAAACTTTGTCTTCTCCATGTGTATTTCTATACATGGTGTCGTGCATGTTAATGACTGACCGCTCGTACGATGGCTGGTAGGCCCCACTCTGTGCTGAGGAGTCTGTGGCTGTGCAGGCGTCCCTCAGCATCCAGGCTGCGGTCCAGCACGTCCACCCCAACCACATTGGGGTTCATAGGGTTGGGGTACTTCCTCATGGCAGCCTTTATCACTGTCTCCCATGGGTAACTGCACACAAAACAATATGAAATAACACGAAGGGGAATGAATGTATAAAGCTGGCAACATCTATTCGACAGACTGACACAAATCTTCTAGTGTACAGGAATATGTTTCATGATCTCCTTATAAGTGTGGGGTTATTGAAGTCAGTGCTTAATCAACCTATAAGATTCCCTTGTGTGTGTCTCTGTCAATACTGTGATTGAGGAGGCTGTGATAATGATCTTATTAGGGTTTTCTCCTATTAAACACCTGACAGTTCACTGACTCCTGGTGTTAATCATAGAAACTCTGGGCTTCTATTATAGAGCAGGTGGAATTCACTTACCAGAATCACAAAGTCAGACGCTTTAGCGTTTAATGTTCTTATTTAAAATCACTGACAAAGGTTTAGGTGCCATGGTCAGGACAACAATTGCTGACCCCTTTATTCTGCTTTAATGACTATTACAAACAATAAAACCGGGGTGACCAACCTGAAAGCATGTTCCGTGCTCCAGAGCCTCATTTTTCAAAAAGTCTTGGCCTTACAGTTGAAAAACCCTCCGTGATCCGAGACTAACACATCGGACCATTTTCACAAGGAACTAGCTCCAGTGTTCATGGAGCAGGGCCTATGATGGAAGCTCACGACCGTCAGTAAAGTGAGTCCGACGAGCGCATCTCCGCTTTTCTTCTCGACCTAAAGATTCCACACAATGCTCTGCTGATCCCGTGGCGCAGGACCGAGAGGCAAGAAACATACAGTGCACAGACAAACAGCTCATGTAAAGGATGAGAAGCCGGTGTAACAGCGGACCAGATGTCAAGTCTGACCGAATGAGATAGGCCTACAGGATGAAGGGCAGGACTTTCAAAATTAAAATCACTTTGACGCGTTCTTCGACATCATCCTCAGTCTTAGAAATACACTATGAGTCAAAGGTTTGGACGCGCTTTCCTATTCACTTCACTGGGAAAGAATGTCCAAACTGTGACCGGAAGTGTAGGCCAAAGATGTAGAGCCTGGTTATACCTCCTAACTCACTGACACGGACATTCCTGGGTAGCACATTTACTAGCTTTCCTTATCGCCCACCTTCATAATAAGTGTGTGTTCTCGTCTATCTATTTGATACTGACTACTTTTAATGTGTTCTGGCCACTAAGAAACTTTGTGCATCATTTGTGGTTGTTGGCTGCTGTTGTGAGAAATTGTAGACTACAATTATTTTGAAAGTCAAGACACCGTTTTTCCTGTTTAACTCGGGGTGTCTCTATCTGGCCTTAGGAAGCTGATGTAGCGTTGGTGCTGCATCCGCCTCCATTTGTGCGCAGGCGCGTAGCATCTTTTAATCATCCCCGACCCAAGTGGCAGCAAAGTAGCGAAGCTGATTCAAGCTCGACAGAAACAGTCAGACTCATTCAGGAAGTATAATGATATCACTTGCAAATAAAAGCACGAAGTGCGCAAACTTAGAAACACATTTTATTATCGTTTTTTCATTAGTTTGTAGGATATGCTTATAGTATTTCGAAATTAAACTTTTCTGTTTCCAGGATTTTATTGTACTTCAAGGAAAGCAATTTTGCCAAATGCATTTTTTTATTTTGAAAGACCGCTCATAAATGCAAGATGTATTCCT
>NW_018127911.1:6686336-6713591 GCF_001952655.1 Monopterus albus
TGTTTTATTTGGAAAGACCGCTCATAAAGTCAAGATGTATTCCTTCTGCCTCGACACTGGTGTTGCGGGGATCAGAGGAAGAATTCACTGAATCAAACGCGCAGCAGAGGATAGTATGGTCCATTAAGAAAGTCACTCCATCGCCGGTTTTTCAACGGCCTGTTTATTTCACTCTGAACACGGAACTAATAATCGATTCGTAGAAAACCAGATCAGACAAGACGGATTAACGCACACTGAACGACCTTGCACTGAATGTCACAATTGACGGATTTTTTATTTAAAGCCCCGACACGGTAAGGTAGGCTACTAAGCATTTCCATTCGCACAGGAGGCGAGACCAATGTCAGTATAATGGGCTGTTATTGCCTGCGCGCAGCCTTGATGTTGACTCCATATTTATCTTTAATAGGCTGTAATCTTTTTGTTCACGCACATCTAAGATTAAAACAGCCCAGATGTTTAAAAAAATCATATTGATAATGGCACTGTTCATGCACCCTCGTTGAAGGCCGGACTGCGGAATACAGTTTCGCAATTGATCTGATTTAAGTCTCCTGTCATAAATATATTAGCCCAAGCCTTTTAGGAATACCAAATGAATATGATGTGAAATGTGCATATAACTGTGATGAGCTGTGTATATTCAGAGACGTCTAGGAGGAGAGCCCGCGCAGGACTCGGCTACGATTCTGCAGCAGCGCATGATCCGCTCCGGGTTGGGGAGAAAGAGAGAGGGGGCGTCATCTTTTTAGGATCATTAAATCACACTGTGTGTCTGACGGTACACTCCGCTACTTATCCGGCTATGCGCCAGTGTGGCTCTCCATAAGAGATGAGCCATTACAGTGTAGATGTAGGGTAGCCTACGAGGAAATCCCCCTCATTGTAAGGGTCAGCAGGCTGGCTGGTGGTCGTGCTCTAGCCAAAAATCTGCTGATACATGCGCTCTGCAGCCGGTGCTCCCAACCTTTGTGCGCAATGAAAACTATAACCCATTAAATCAGGGCCTCCTGGGGCTACAGACCCCTGTAGGCTTCTGTTGGCCTGGGTCTGTTTCTTTTTCAGTCAGTCATTTAACAGTTATGTAGTAAAATGGAATCATTATTGTGTTCCAGTTAGGTTTACATTATGGGACCAGCAGATTCAATTTATTCTGTCAAGTGCTGGTTAAAGCTGAGGTTTTATAGGCTTCCATTTTCACTCCCATCTTTTTGATTTCAGGTCACCGGCCAGGCCATGGAGATTGTCACACATTTAATTAATGACACCATAGAACTATACAAATGGACCCTCACAATTGCAGGTAAGAATGTGTGTGTTTTTGCTGTGATGTTGGTGTAAGAGATCTTATCAAAAACTAGGTGTTTTACCACATTTTCTTGCATGTGTGAACTTACAGTATGAGTCAGTAAAAGGTTGCTGCTTCTGTGGGATTTTGAGAAGTATGAGTCAAAGTTGCACTATATAGTTGTAAAACATGTGCACGCCTGGATGTAGCTTTGCTAACATGACGTTTAGTGGAATATGTTGCATCTCACTTAATGGAAAAAAGAAAAATCTCCTTGAAACGAATAAAAAGCCTTTATTCAGATGGCTCACATGACAAACAATTTAAAAACAGTACATGTTAAAAATGGGTTATGTAGTGGCACAGACTGTCTTCTTCAGGGTTTAACTCACTTTTAACATGTATAATACTTTTTCCAAAGAGCACATTCGACATCTGAAGTGAACCTCCTGGGCACTCTGGCATTTTCTTTCTTTGTCCTCTTTTTCTTTCAGTATAAGTAATTAGTAAAAGATAATCATTTTTATTAGATTTTATGAAAAAATGGTTATAATTTTCACTCAGAGTAACTGAGTAATGTGAACAGGAACGCTATATATAACGCTATAATGTCATGTGTCTCACAGACCAGCGAGTGAAGAAATGGCCTCTGATGGACAGCCCCTTGCCCACGTTGGCCATCAGCACCTGTTACCTGCTGTTCCTCTGGCTGGGGCCCAAATACATGAAAAACAGAGAGCCTTTCCAGCTCCGCAAAACCCTCATTGTCTACAACTTCAGTATGGTCATCCTCAACTTCTTCATCTTTAAAGAGGTAGATTATTGTTAGGCAATAACTTAGTTGTGTTGCTGTTTACTTGCAAGTGTGAATAAAATATAACGAGCTGAATCTCAGACTATTCATAACGTTCCCTGAAGGTGAGTGTATTACAGTGACCGTTCCACCCCCTGGGTTTAGACTGACCTTATTACAGTGCACCCAGCTTTCTGCCTGCACTCCATCTTTCATATGCTCTCTTTCACTCTCACTGTGTCTTTGCCATTGTTTATTTATAGCACTAACTCAAAAACTTTTTCTGATTTTTTTTTTAGCTGTTTATGGCGACACGGGCAGCGGGCTACAGTTACATTTGCCAACCAGTGGACTATTCAGATGACCCCAATGAAATCAGGGTGGGTGCTTGAAGCTGACCTAGCTTGCAGATGTTCCACACACATACATATTGTGTTTCTATCACTTCAGGGGGCATTATATTAACTTTCATTCATTTCCTGGAGATTTACCTTAACCTTGAACCAGATCATCACTCTGAAATGTAATGATTTCCATTTTGGGAAGCTGCCTTTTGTCCTCGTAAACATGCCGAGTCCCCACAGTGTGACAGTGTAAACAGATTTACTTACACACCTGATCTCAGGTGACTGAAGTTAAGATGTTGCTGAATAAATTTGAATATAAAATATTGAAAATCTTTCCTACAGGAACTGCAAATATGTGTACAATTCTGAATACAGCTTTATATTTAGTCAGAATCCAAATGAACTAGTCCTCTGATTTTCTGTCTGTATTTTCCTATTTGTTACTGTTTCCTTCCTCTGTACTTGCTGTCTCACATCATCTTGTTGTCATCCTGTCTGAGACAGGTGGCAGGAGCTCTATGGTGGTATTTCATCTCCAAAGGCATCGAGTACCTGGACACAGTGTTTTTCATTCTGAGGAAAAAATGCAACCAGGTTACTTTCCTGCATGTCTACCACCACTGCACCATGTTCACGCTGTGGTGGATCGGTATCAAATGGGTGGCAGGAGGACAGTGTGAGTAGCTCATGCCACAGTAAATGTTAACATTATGCGCTATGCCTATTTCTATTGCTAAAATATAAGATCTATAACATTTATCACCATATTTTAGCATGCTAACATTTTGCACACAAAGTACATTTAACACACAACGTACAGTCTGTGCTGATGGGAGTATCGTTCATTTTGCAGGTATTTGGTCATAAAACAAAGTAGTGCTGATAAAGACAGTACACTGAAGGTTAAAGCGTGTTCAAAGTTATTATCCAGAGGCAGAGAGGAATGTCATGGCGGTCCATCCAAGAACTGTTGAGATGTTTTATTTAAAACCACAAATGTAACCCAAGTGTTATGCTACGTAAAAAGTCAGATGATCACCAAAATCATTAGAATTTATCTTCTGAGCACCAAGACTGTTGGTAAAATTTTAAGCAACCCATTGTGAGTCTTGTGACGTTTCTATATTCTAGCACCACAACTAGCAAAACAAAATTAATATCATTGGTTTTATTTTTCTGGTATTTGCAGCATTCTTTGGTGCACACATGAATGCACTGGTTCATGTCTTGATGTATCTGTATTATGGACTGGCCTCCTGTGGACCTAAGGTCCAAAAGTACCTTTGGTGGAAGAAGTATTTGACTATCATTCAGATGGTAAGACATTTGATGCCTCTGTGGCTAATCCTCCATTTAACGCATTTTGAAAGTTTCATTTTGCTGGAAATCTGACCGCAATAATGAATCTGTCAAGTGCTGGAAAAGGTGCAGTGCCACAACATGATTTATCTTCTCTGTTACCATGTCAGATTCAGTTCCACTTCACCATCGGCCACACAGCCTTGTCCCTCTATGTCAACTGCAACTTTCCCCACTGGATGCACTACTCCCTCATCTGCTACGCCATCACCTTCATCATTCTCTTCGCCAACTTCTACTATCAGACCTACCGCCGTCAGCAGCCCAGACGTGACACCTCCTCATCTAAAGCAGGCAGGGCTCTTTCTAACGGGACCTTCAGTGGGCTCAGCAAGGCTGCCAATGGAATAATAATGATGGGGAGCAAAGAGGAGATCTCCCAGGAGAACTCTGGGAGGAGAAAGAGAAAAGGAAGAGCTAAAAGAGATTAGAGGAAGTGGACTGAGAGAGGTAAGCATGAGGTAGGGACTTTCTTTGGGTTCTAGGTTGCTAGCTCTAAAAAGAATTCATTTGAGGAAGACGATGGATGGATGTGTTAGGATATGATTTGTTTATTGAAGTCATGATCTGAGTTGTTGATAAAACTTGAGACAGGCCTGTGTTGAGAAAGGCTGGTTCTGTTAGTGAGAGATGACAAAGGTCATGCCTAAGGTGACCGTTATCACAAATAACCCAAAATACTGTAGTGTCTGGTATGAGATAGAACTTAGTATTCCATCTCTTTATTGTTGTGCCCAGTTCTGTAAATCTGGTTCAAAAAGAGCGACTCTCAGCTGCTACAAACTGAGCCTGAAAAGGAAACACTGCAGTGTACCACGGAGGCCCATTTGGCATGCTGGGAAAGGGTAGCATATACCATTGTTTTTAGTGATCACCGCTGTACTGAGACAGGAATACACACCATAATTAACGCACAAACATTTATATTTGAGCTTGATATCTTTTGTTGTTCACCTTTACACCTGTACAGTATCATGTCATATTATATACTATATCTTATTCAAGCTATTATTGATGTTACATGAGTGAGCTTTAAGTTTACTAAAAAGAAAGCCTTTGCAGTTATCAACTTATTTGTGAAGACTGAGTTGTCTTATTTATTCTTATTTATTTTGGGTCACAGAATCTCACTTTTGAGTTTTCATCCACTGGTTACATTCTAAAGAATCAATATTTTTAGGTAGGATGTTCAAAAAAAGAAAAATACATTTCTAACACTTTGAGACTTGGATTGTTACATCACTGGTTTTTCATGGGATAACCATCTACTAATGATCATAGAGGGTTAAAAATCAGAAAAAGTTGGGACCGTAGGTGAAATCTAAATTAAATGTGAAAATAGTGATTTGTAAATCATCTGTGTCCTGTATTACACTGAAAACAATACAGCAGCACATTATTTGACGTGATATCTCATCAATTTCATTCTTCGTTCAAAATAAACACTCACTTCAATTCTGATACCTGCAACACATTCCAACAAAAGTTGGAAAGTTGCATTTCAGTGCCAGCAATGAGGTAAAACAATGAAATGATGATTCAATTTGAAACAAGTGGTGTCAAAAGGTGACTGCATCATGATTTGGTGCAACAGTGGCATCCATCATTAAAAGTTTCAAGGCATCTGGAGGGGTTTCAGTGTGTAAAATCCAAGGACACAAGCCGAAGCTGGATGACCGTGATCTCTGATCCCTCAGACGACACTGCATCATGAATCATCACTCTTCTATAAGTGATATAACCACATGGGCTCAGGATGACTTTGGCTCACTTGTGTCAGGCACTACAATACGTAGTTACATCCATAAATGGTACTTAAAACTGTACTTTGCCAAAAGGAAGCCCTATGTCAACAGTGTCCAGAAGCTTAGTCGACTGCTCTGGGCTCAGAGGCCTCTGGGATGGACCATCACACTGTGGAAATGTGTACTGTGGTCACACTAATCAGTGTTTCAGGTCTTTTTGGAAGGAACAGACACTGTGTGCTCCAGACCAAAGGCAAAAAGGACCACGGAGACTGTTACCAGCAACAAGTCCAAAAACCAGGGTCTGTCATGGTCTGGGGTTGTGTCAGTGCCCTTGGCAAAGGTAATTTACACCTCAGTGATGGCTCCATTGATGCTGAACAATACACAGAGACTTTGGAGCAACATGTGTTGCCTTCAAGATGACATCTCTTCCAGGGAGGCCCATGCATATTTCAACAAGACAATGCAAAACCTCTTACTGTGCACATTACCAAGGCCTGGCTGTGGAGGAAAAGGGTAAGAGTGCTGGACTGACCTGCCTGCAGTCCTGACCTGCCCCCAACCGAGAATGTATGGCACATTGCGTCAATGAAGACCCAGGACTGTTGTGCACCTTAAGACTTGTTTGCAGGACGAATGGGACAAAATGACACCTGACACATTTAATCACGTGGTGTCCTCAGTCCCTAAACGTCTTTTAATTGTTGTGAAAAGGAACGGCAACATCACACCGTGGTAAATGTTTAATGTTCCAACTTTTTTTAGAATGTGTTGCAGACATCAGAATTGAAGTGAGTGTTTATTTTGAATAAAGAATAAAAGTGATGAGGTATCACCTCAAATAATGTGCTGCTGTATTACTTTCAATGTTATACAGGGCACAGATGATTTACAAATCAATATTTTTAGGTTTAATTTAGATTTTAGATACCATCCCAACTTTTTTCGATTTGGGGTTGTATTTCTGTATACAAATATAACCTGTTTTATATAGCCCTACTTGTATGTAATGTAATTACATGTAATGAATATTATCCAGAGAAATGAGTGATTTGATGATTATCGGTGTTTCCCCATTTTTGACAGAGAATCTGGTGGAGTTTTGTCTTTGCAGATGTTTTACCTGTCTCCTGTCTTTTTATATACACACCCTCTGATGTTGTTGTTTGTCTTAAATGCTGGTGGAAATGTGTGGCGAACGAAGAGTGGTGGTGGTCTGGGTCCCCTTTGAATCTGGGGGAATTCAAAACTAGCTTACAGCCAGTTTTTATCACCCGTTAACAAAGCCAACTTTCTTTTTGTATCTGGGTTTTCATGCTTTATCTGTGCCCTGAGCTGGCATGAATGTGAATTTATCAGGGGGAAAACTATATTTAAAAACAGTTATGATTTCAATACAAAAAGAGATGGTGAACCTCTATAGTGACTGTGTGTGTTGTATCATGATGAATAACTTTGCTCTGCCTGTTGTATGTAGAGTATAAATCAGCAGTCGTCTCTATATCAGCAAATCCATCTTTATGTTATCCATCGACCAATGTATTTTGATGTTATTTATTGGTTATTCCTATTTCTATGTAAATACCAGTTTCCATCAAGTTGAGAGTGCTTGTCTTTGTATTTGTGTTTCTTTTTTTGGCGTTGTACATACTACATTGTGATATTTTGTACACTGCGCATTTGGGAATGTTCCCAGCTTCTTAGCTTGGACATTTATATGTCCACTTTGCTTCTGTGTGTTTTTTAAGTATCATAACTTTGGACTCTCAAATGAAATTAAACTTAATGCCTGTACACATGTTGGCTTCTCTTTTCCACATCATTTAACTGCCTACTTGATAATGCAGTAACTGTACTGGCTCTTTAACAAAGATATAAACTATTTTACATTCTATGTGGCTCAAGACTGTTTTTACATCAGTGACATGGAGCTTACTGGAGTGCAAAGTAGGTTTCCAACACTAGAGGGCACCATGGCCACACTAGTATGATTTTCTTTGCAGTATTTGTATTGCACTGTCTATAAAATGAGTTGAAATCCAGTTATGGAAAGTAGCTATGTGTATTTAATACTGTACTTGCACTTGAGTATGTCTTTTCCTCCATTTTATACTTCTACTCCAGCATATTTGAGATAGAAATATTTTACTTTTTACTAATCACCTTTTACAGTATCTCACAATTGAAACAACCTAGAAGTTAATAGTAGATACAGAAATATGCAAATATAATCAATATATACAATCAAACAACATAACATTCTGAAAAGTTTCATTTTGCTTAATCTGTAATTGTACTTTTAGCTGAAAACACTTCTGTACTTTGACAGCGTGGTCTTTCACTCCACTTCAGATTTAAAAGAAACTGCAAAATCTCAATTTTTTGCTTCACTGTTCTTGTCAGCCTATCACACCTCTAAATTATGAGATCACATTTTATAAGAAATAGTTTTCAGACCTATGTCACTTCAGTTATTCATTTAGCAAGTTTATGGGTGGCACTGATATCAAGGCGGGGTCATGCCACTTACGTTATATTTTGAGTTATACCGCATGTTTCTTGTCTAATAAATATAAAATATAACTGTGCCAAAGGCAAACTGGTAGACAATTGCACTTGTAGCACTGTTTTTCTCTGCTGAATTCTCCTCCCATTCTGACAAGTTTAGACAAAGGTTTCTATGGTAACCGTACACAGCAGCTGTCTGAGCCCCAACCCTTTCATCCTCCTAAATCCCTCCCACCACCACCAGTACACCTCCCTGCTTCTGCTTCCACGTCTTCTTCGTGAATCAGCTGGGGTTGATGTGGGAAACAAGGCAATAAACTATTAAGCAAGATTGTAGTGCTAATGTGTGCGTGAGTGGATTAGTGAGAGGAGGTTGTGTGTGTGTGTGTAATAGGTAGAGAGATTGAGAAACATGTTTGTGTGTCTCTGTGTGTGCAATCTCCCCACAGAATGTGTGAGTGGGAGGCCTCCACTAGCAGAGGGGTATTACATGGATCATTGTGTAATTCCTCAACCCACAACAGTAATTTCACAACTTGGTAACAGAAAACCATAAGCTCATATGGTGGCCCCATATCCTCACAACTCTTTCAACCCTTTCCTGCCCGACTCTTCTGGTAGACAGACACATCTCTATAGCACAAATGCTCTGAAAAGAGGGTTTCTAAGGACAAATAGATGATGAATCACAATGGCAGATTTGGCCTGCTTACCATTTTTATCCTCAGAGTAAGTATGCCAGTTCATGTGGTATGTGTTGGTTTTAGCTCTAATTAGGGTAATCTCATTAATGTGTGGCTTTTCAGTTTCATGCCACTCAGTCTAATGCTTTCATTCAAATGTTGGCAGTGAATAAAAAACAAAATGACCTTAATCCTTTCTTCAGGTCTACACACAACATGAATAGGGCATGAGCATTGATTAATATATATATCAGTGTCTGTATCTGAACTGCCTCCACCCCTCCATTGTTAAATCAAACAATCAACCTATCTATCTATCTATCTATCTATCTATCTATCTATCTATCTATCTATCTATCTATTTTATATACAGTACCTGGGAGAAATGTATTGCACCAGTAACATATGAAGTGCTAACTTCCTAAATCCCTCCACAGGATACCTTTCAAAATAAAGGCATAAAGACTTACAAACTTCCATTACCTCATCCATGACATGCTCTTATGTTAGGAAATACTATTAACAAATAATGAAGGAATACAAATTCCCACATATGGCTCTCCTTATGTGAATAAGGGAATAATATAAACTGCAGTGTGGAGGCCAGTTAATGTGAGGTGATGAAACCTTCCACAGCAACCACGCCACAACACTACAGATTGATCCTGGTAGATCAGTGGTGACACATTCACCATCAGGGATCTCTGCCTACACATAGCATGACTGTGGTGATCTAGGGTATGGGTGTTTGTGTATAATAGTGAGAGTGATATTGAGAGAGAGACTTGGGTGTGTGAAATGAAAGCGGGTGTTATTTTTAGACAGATGTTCATCAGGGCCTCTTTCTCTCTCTCACTCCTCATAGCCTGTCCTCATAGCTACCTTTGCTCTCACCAATGCATGAGATGGGATGTGGGATGTGGGATGAAGGCGTAGGAGGTGAAAGCAGATTTACTACCTAAGAAAATGGACACAAGACGCCAGAAAATAATAATAATGATAATAATAATAGAGATAATTTGGCAGGAAATGTTGCTGAGTGAGCTGTCCTATTATCACTGTGGGAAAAAAAACCATTGTAATAATCATTCCATCTCATGTCAAACATGTCAAACAATATAATTAGTCAACATGTACTGGGGGGGTAATACAGGAATAAACAGTTTGGGAAACAGACATGATAAGGTGACTCAGTCCAGTAAGAATAACAGAGCAGAATAAACCGACCCCATTTGTTTCACTTTAGACAAATCAGTTATCAGTAATGTGGTCTGGCACATGGTGCAGTCATCTGTCACTTTAATGCAAGCAAATGATTGAATAGACCTGGTGCAGAAGACTAGGACAAGTGGGGGGAGCAGAGAGAATGTGTGGGAGTGCAAAGCCCAAAACATCTGTTCTCCTCTTCAGACAAAATGGATCATCATTCTTGCCCAGAGCTGGCTGATTGGCCCTGAGACTCCTTATCTGGCAATTAAACTGTGATTACAACAGAAAGTAGTCTTGTTTCTGAACAAATGAAGATATAGTCTGTCGTAACAGAAGCCAACGGAATGCACAGAGGCAGGAGGCTAAAAGCTGCGGTTACTGAAGCCTTGACAGAAACTAAATTCCATGCCATAAAGTTTTCAGAGCAGAGCAAATCCTAGCTTTCAATCCAAGCCAATCCCTGGCACCTTCTTCAGACGTCCTTGTTATTTTGCTCAGACATGGATGATGCATGCAACACTGGTCCACTTCATTTTTATCATATCTGTAAACAGCTATGTCAGAAGGACTTGGCCCACTGCAAGATATTTCAATGAACATGAAGATGCTGTGAGTGTATGAGGGGCCAGGAAAGTCCAAACTGTTTCCAAGCTGAATAAATGATTCTTAGCAACTATTTCCTTTGGAAACACACACATGTGAACCTGTCTTCTAATCAAATCCCGTCTACACAGGCAGAACTCCAAATGAAATTTATTCCAAGACACTATCAAGACCTCCAAACACAAAAATGGCATAATAATTTGTTTCTGGGCATTTGTGTAATAACTGTGTGCTCCAGCTTCAGTGTGGGGTTTGGAGATGGAACGAAAGAATGATGACATACAAAACACTAGAATGTAGGAACTATCAAACTTTTGGATCTTTTGAAACACAGCTATGCAGCTTTAAAACATGAACCTCCATTACTCCTCATCTCACTGAAACCCAGCTCCCAAATGGAAGAGCCATGTCTAATGACTGAACCAAAGTCAAATAATTGTCTAAATATAAGCAAACCAAAACGATATGCAGCATTTCAACCTTCATTTATGCTTAATTAGTCATATTAGCCGAATTAAGATAAGGATAATCAGGAAGCGTACCGCCTTATCCAATGGTGACAAAAGGGCAGGATGCAAAAAGCAGTCTTGTTGCTCTAGTTAGGCGACAGCTGTCCATCAGACAAAGACTCAACCATATTGTGTTTCTGGCATAAAGTGCATCGCTGTGCCCTTAGGGGAAAAACGTACTTTAAGTTTGGGAACAGTTACATTCTCTTTAGAGGTCAATCCAAGCCCAAAAATATGTCAATAGTAGATGAGTTTAGAATAGTAAGTGGCTTCATCAGTTCACTGTTGAAAGGCACAGTGAATGGGAGCGAGACAACGGAGACCGTATCCTATCCTCTTCCAATGAGAGCTGTCGGCTGCGTGAAGCTTCGTTTCCGTGCAGCCCGACCCTCCCAGCGATGATGTAATGTCATGAATATTAAAACAGGTTGCTTGGTGGTCGGGAGGCGCTCGAGTCAGCATCCCTTTTGCCTCTCCATTACCAATACCCTTCAGCATCCGATAAAACACCCAGATAAAGGTAAGCAATTTGCAGACCTTCTTTATTTCCACGCGTTAATCCGTTTTGCTTGAGCACACAGGGCGTGTTTTAGATGAATGTGACAAGAATAACCTGGATGAAGGGCAAATGTCTGACTGTCCATTATGTTCTGTACTGTCAGGCCTTCAAGGTGGGTTGATTTACTGTTGCTGCTTCCAGCTGTTTAGTTGTAGAGACACTTCTCCAGGAAAAATGAAGCTATACACTGGGGTGCTCTCTTTTTCCTACAGGTTAGACTAATTTAACATTCTTCATGTAATCAGCTGTGAGTGAAAGACTGTGTGAGAGAGCCTGTAACAAGCAGCCGATTTTTGATGCTTTTAAAAGCAAAACCAAAGAAAAAAAAATCAACAGACTGTTTCAACTTTGCGATTGGTACACGAAACGTTCTGATACTTTTATAGCTAATCTTCCATCCATCTGAGCAGTGAGTCATCGGGCTTGTTGGCTATGAGGTGTAATATGATGGCTGACAGGAAACGGCTCTCTCAGTCCTCTTATGCGCCTGGATATGGCTCGTTTAGTGACAAGAGACTGGATCATGCTTTGTTTCTGCTGGCTTGGTCGGGGGTCTGATCACAGGCCACTCAGAAACTGCTTTCTGTCCACTGAACGTCTTAAGTTTAATAGCCAGTGACACTGCCTTCTGTGTGCCTCTCTTTCTCCCTCGCCCATTGCCCTCCGGCCAGTGCTCATGAAGCAAATGTGGACTATCTAATTGACTGAACTGCAGCTGATCTCACACACACATCTCATCAGAAGGGGAGTGGCTGCATAATCACTGAGGTCACTACCAGCGCTTTCCACTTAGAAAAAGGCAACATCAAAAATGCTTGATGCATCCTGGATTAGGCTGCATCTTTTAATAATCACCTTATTTCCAGTGTGTTTTCGGTGGCCTTTAGTCCAAGTAACAAACTTGGTCTATTTGGTCGACCTGTAGATGATAAGCTTTTCTTTGCTGATTGTTATTTAACCTACAGCTCATCTGTAGCCTTTAGGTCTGATAAGTCAATTGTTTTCCAGCTACAGGGAAACGGGTGACGGGGATGAATGTTGTTGAGGATAAGGTGAGCCTTTGACATCATAATGAACCTATCCTCTGCCGACTCGACACGGCAGCTAGCACCCGAAAGCAGCAGCGGTCGTCGTCTCCGGCCGGACTCAAAGACGGCGGATGTAAAGCTACACAGAAGGGTAGCAACTCGCCAAAGCCCATCAAGCAAGGAGGAGGGGGAGGTGGAGGGAGAAACAGCCGAGGTCATTCTCCCGTTTCCACCGGCAGGGAGCGGCAGGCCGGAGGCGTTCCTGCCCTCAGAGGCGCGGCTGCTGTCCAGGCTGCTGGTGCTGAAAGCCGGACGCCGAGCAGGCCCGCGGCGGCAGACAAATGCGGCGTCCAAACACCAGAAGACTCCCCCCGCCATGCCGCCGATGCCTCCTCACCCTCTAGAGGAGATCCGAACCGCGTCGTCTTCGACCAGCCGTGCGCATCCAAATCCCCCAAAGTGAGGAGCAAAAACCCGAGAGGCGGGGAGGCCGCCTCGGCGACGAGCGGCAGCAAGAAGAACTCCAAAGGCACAATAGGCTGCGGACCTGGTTTCTGGAAGGAGGGATGCTTGCAGTCCGAACTAATACAGTTCCACTTGAATAAGAGCTTGGGAAAGAAAGGGACAAAGATGCCGGCGAAATCAACATCTCCGCCGGCCTCGGAGCCGGAGATGTCTCCTGAGCCCGATAGTCCACAGCCGGCTCCACGACCAGACCAGGGACTGCAAGAAGAGCTTGAGAGGCTGGAAGATGAAAACGAGGATCTAAAGGTACGTTGTCTACAGATTACAAGTCTAACCGTTTCAATTTTATTTATTTATTTATTTATTAATATAGTTGCACCTGTTGTAGGTTAGTTGCATTCAGACTGCATAACGACTAATGCATATGGCTTCAGGCTTTGTTTTGAAAAAAGATGTTTTTAAAAGGCTCTGACCAATTTGCCTTTGTGGGCCCAAGTTAGATGTGATTATTTAGTGACGTATTATCATTTTTGTCAGAATGAAATCGAAGAGATGCGGGTAGAGATGGATGAGATGCGGGACACCTTCTATGAGGAGGACGCCTGCCAGCTGCAGGACATGCGCAGAGAGCTGGAAAGAGCCAATAAGAACTGTCGGATCCTCCAGTATCGACTGAAGAAAGCAGAAAGAAAGAGGCACCGGTTCGCAGAGAGTGGCCAGGTGGATGGAGAGCTGCTCAGAAGTCTGGAGCAAGACCTGAAGGTGAGTCTGGGGAGGGAGAAGCATCATTCTTTTGTAGCCTATTTGTATTCATGATTAATAACAACTTCTATATTTTCTCCTGTTACTGTCTCTCCTGTCTTGGTCCCTCTGCCAGGTGGCAAAAGATGTGTCTGTCCGCTTGCACCATGAACTGGAGAATGTGGAGGAGAAGAGGACTAAGACAGAAGAGGAAAATGAGAAGCTGAGGCAGCAGCTGATAGAAGTGGAGGTCACCAAACAGGCCCTGCAAAATGAGTTGGATAAAGCCAAAGATGTGAGGGACTGAGTGTTAATTTAACACACACTTATTTTTTTGTTTCACTTTTCTGAAATATACCCAAAGATAGGCTGAGGATAAGAAATGTACTTTAAATAATAGCATCTCAGGTAAAAGCTGGGTACACAGGAAGAGGCAATATTCACAAAACATACACAATACAGGACTCTCTAAACAGTGCTTTTGAAAAGCACTGTAAAGATTAAATTAATTATTAACAACTATTGTTGCTGAATAAATACATATAGGATTGTATAAATAAAATGAAATGCAGGCCATATACTGCATGTCCTGTTTGCTACAGTTCATGCAGTGACATGTTGATGGAGCTGACTTTGAACTAACTATTTCCAAAGCAGTTGGAGTTGAAAATCTCCACAGATAAATCAAACACTGCTTGCACCATGATTTGATTTAGAATACTTTAGCAGAAATGTTCTTGAGGATAACGTTAAGCAGTCCTGTTTCTCCATTACCTTCAGTGTTCCATAAATCAGTATAATATCACTGGCTTCTGTAAGAAAACAGTGTGCGCTGCTGCTGCTGCTGATGTAACTATGGTTTCCCTGCAGCTCTCACTGAAAAGAAAAGGAAGTAAGGATGGACAGAAAGCAGAGAGAAAGGCCCCACAGACCCCAGTCGAGGTGAGTCAGCATTTACATTATTAGATTCTAAAGTTATAATCTACAACATATATTTAATAATGAAGTTCTTTTCCAAGGCAATTTTCAAATTAAAACATGATGAAGACCCAGGTATCAGGCAGTCATAATTTGTAGTGAAATTAACCCCTTTATAATATGTGCTGAGCCACTGAACCAGCTCCCTGGGATCTAGATTTTTAAGCATGTTACAAACTAAGTAGAATTTACTCACATGCAAAACAAACTACATTGTATTTTCCTATATGATGGCTTTGTACAAATAATGGACAAATAAAAACCTCTCTTCTCTCTTCATACTATAGGAAGAGAATGAGGATCTGAAATGCCAGCTAGCCTTTATTAAAGAGGAAGCCGTTCTGATGAGGAAAAAGATGGCAAAGATCGACAAGGAGAAGGATCGACTGGAGCAGGAACTGCAGAAGTACCGCTCCTTCTATGGAGATGTAGACAGCCCTCTGCCTAAAGGCGAGGCTGGAGGGCCTCCCACCACCCGAGAATCAGAGCTGAAGCTCCGTTTACGCCTGGTGGAGGAGGAGGCCAACATTCTGGGAAGGAAGATTGTGGAGCTGGAGGTGGAAAACAGGGGGCTGAAGGCTGAGTTGGATGACATGAGGGAGGACAGGTATTTGCATTCATCCATCAGATTCTTCGTGATTGTTGTCATAATCATTATGGAGAGGAAGCATATATCACCATATTAGGGAGACTGAAATCTATAATTTGTCACAAGAAAAAAAAAAGAAAGACATAAAAGTGGGGCTTTAAACTAAATTCTACAGTTAACACTTCTCTCCTGTCTTTTTCTAGTCTGGCAGCAGCAGGCGTGGACAGCTCTGGCAGTGGAGGTCAACAGTGCAGAGAACAAGGAGAGGCCCTGTCAGAGCTGAGGCAGCAGCTTCAGCTGGTGGAGGACGAGGCAGAACTTCTTCGCAGAAATTTAGCAGATGTGGAAGAAGAGAACAAAAAGGTAGCTACCTTGTGCTCACAGGTCCCCTGCACTGTTATTACAGGATCCAAAAACAAAATGACTTGTACCTGTACACACAGTATGGTAGCTGCTTTATACAATACAGTATAGTTGTATCGAAATAGTCTGCTCTGTTATCTCTGTAGACAAATATCTATTTAGTTGAAAAAGGCTAAATTATATTTGACATATGCTTTACAATAGTATTAGGGAAAAATGTCTACGGACTACAGACACAAATCTAAACATACATGGGAATAACATTCTGTTTTATTTTTAGGTGACAAGTGAACTCAATAAACTGAAGTACAAGGCTGGATCCCACGAAGCTGGATCCAGACATGGAGGAGGTTTGTTTGTTTTTCATTTTCTCCATCATTCATTAAGTTATTGTTGCAGAAGACAAATAACTGGACCACAGAGCAGAGCACAAAGAAATCTCCTCTCTTTCAGCTTAATACTATATGTCCACTGAAAAATGTGTTTCATAAGTCCTCCAGGAGCAACTAAGTCTCATTTACAAAGACGTCCTTGAATGTCATCATTTATGACTGATTTGATTCATCTTTATGAGTCATTTGCCTTAACTCCCAGTCAGCTAATATTTTCTCATAAAAAATTTAAGAGCCTCGGTTGGCAAAAGTCAAAATGACCAGATTGTCTCTGTGCACCATTTACTGACCAACTTTGATCAGACCTGTACGGCCACTTGAGCTGTTATTGCTTCTCTAAGTGGAAAACCAGAATCAAACTTTTCAGTGTTACTTTGTCTCAACCCCAGGAGGAGCTGACCCAGCTAAAGTGGAGGCCCTCCAGGAGGAGCTGAAAGCAGCACGTCTTCAGATTAACGAACTGAGTGGAAAAGTTATGCAGCTCCAGTACGAGAACCGTGTACTGCTGTCCAACATGCAGCGCTACGACCTGGCCTCCCACCTGGGCATTCGAGGCAGCCCACGGGACAGTGACGCAGAGAGTGATGGAGGACGAGACGATGACACCCCATCAGCCTCTGTTTCCTCCCCTCGCCTTCTCCCACCCCATCGCAAACGTGAGGGCCCTATTGGAGGGGAGAGTGACTCAGATGAAGTGAGGAACATTCGCTGCCTCACCCCAACACGCTCCCTTTACTCACCTGTAGACAACCGTTTTTTATCCAGAAGCCTGAAAGACCGGCAACAGATGATAGACATCCGCATCGAGGCAGAGAGGCTGGGCCGGACCATCGACAGGCTCATCACTGACACCAGTACTATCATCGCTGAGGCCCGAGTGTATGTCACCAATGGGGAGCTGTTTGCCAGGTTGGACGAGGATGAGGAAGGTGGCAGGTAATGAAAACAAATAAAGACAGCCTTAACTTCATATGTTGAACCGTAGCATTGCTACTTTATTTGGTGCTGTTCAATCAGCATCATTCTTAGAATAATTCAAACAATAATTCACTGAGAGATCAAACTTACTTTGCTTTTGCTCCACAGAATCAGAGAGCATGAGCTGCTGTATCGTATAAACGCCCAGATGAAAGCCTTCAGGAAGGAGCTGCAGAGCTTCATAGATCGGCTCGATGTCCCTAAGCAGGAGGATAAAGAGGCAGAGGAGCCACTGTCTGTAAGCTAATGCAAACACATGAATGGATGACTTTAATTACTTTGTACTGTCTAATATAATATGCACTTTCCTTTCTCTGCTCTTCATTTTCTTTGGTCCTTTTCATTTATATGCCATCCATCAAGATGTTTCAGCCCATTATTTTGCTGATCCTCATTCTTGTTCTGTTTTCCTCACTCTCTTATGCCACCATTTTCAAATTGGTATTCCTTTTCACCCTGTTCTTTGTTCTTTAAAGCGCATAGTACCATATTTTGTACATTTTCATGAGTTTGTTATTTACTTGTTCATTCATTTTGATTCTGTTATGTTGAACACATCACATAAGGTCACTCAAGGTACAGAGCATTATCATTTTCCACATATGACCCAAGCCACTCAACTACTGGGGTGTTTTCAACATTCACTGGAGACCAAACAAGGTGAGTATGACTTGACGACTGTGAGTCTGTTGCTGACAATCTATATTCCAGATGTTAGTGTCAAAGGCCGCACAGGTGTTTTCACTTACTATGTCTAATTTGATGCTTCTCAAGGCTGCACAGACATATACTGTACCGACTTTGCTTGACTGACATCTGACTCGCTTCCATGTTTACACCATTGCTACTCTCATTAGTATATGGAGATTGGTGGCATTATGTAACTCCCTGCATAGCTCGGGTCAGTTTCAACCTAATCAGCCACAACAAACGAAAACTCCTGTATAGGTATGTAGGGCCTTTCATTAGTGCACAAATGTTGCAGTTGGCACTGTGAGTACTAAGAATCTATAATGTTGCTAACATGTAAAAATGTCTTTGGAGCTTCTGCGCCATATTGTTTTCAGATTAACCAGAGGATTTTTAAATGAGTGTGTAAAGCCAAAGGCTTGTAAGATGTTTACTATGTATTTATGAGGTCTACACATAACAGCAGCAATAAACAAGTCTATGAGTAGTACAAAGTAAATACTGACATTTGTGTTATGGCTGGCAATCTACCCATAGACACACACAGTAAGTAGTGACACTCACACAGTCACAAGCTGTCTCACACTGAAGCAAACATCAGGACTATCTTGCAAGTTTTTTTTTAGGCAACTGTACTGTCTGAGTCATGACAAAATGTCAACAAATCAGCCAGATGTCCATGGAGAATGTGATAGGGGCACTGGCATTTTACCCATGTTTGAGTTTTGCTTATATGACATTCAGAACTGTGTGAAAATGTCTTTGGGTGGGTCTGAAAAAAAAATCAAGCAAAAATGTGCTGATGGTGGATGAGTTTAACCACCAGACCTGACCACCAGGACGGAGGAGGAACCGGCCCATTTCTTTCACCCCATAGGTGGGATGTTTTACCTCACGTTAGGGCCAGCTGTGGCGAGAAGAGAGATGGAGAGGGAGCGAGAGAAAAAGGGATTTTATTCCCGTTAATGAAAGCATTAGTTATTCTGAATTCAGCCACTACATTCCACTCAAGACTACATTTGTGCTACTTTGCAGGAAATACGGGCTCTGGTGACTGTTTTTGATGTGAGACATTCATTGCATCATCCAGGGTCGTATTAGAAGACCAGGGCTCTGTTATTCAGCCAGTCGCCTGTGCTTCGCAGTGTTTGGCTCGACCGGAGCAACTGATTCAAACTACACAAACAAGATCACACACACAGAAGAAATGATAGTGTTATCAGCTCTTAAATCAATCTGAATAAAATCCCACCCTCTGTCGCTTTCCTCGTGATAGTCATCCCCGGCGCATACTAGAAGATAAACTGCAGAGGAGGGGGAATATTCCTGCTACGGATGAGAAAAGAGGAAAGGTAGGAAAACTAACTTTACTGTTAGACACTGCTTACAGGTCGTAATAAGTGGTTTGGTGCCTTTAAAATGGGTGATGCTATTTAGTAGCTGTTTTTATGATTACACATTGACCACTGTGCGGTGCACAACTTGATTTGCTTCCTTGGACACAGCGCAAAGTGGTGTCCAGCGACTGAATCAGAGTAACCCGATGTTGATTAATGGATGTTCTTGCGTTACATCTCCCTGACGCCGTTCTGCTATCTGGCTTAGGAAAGAAAACTCATGGTTACAGGGGGTAGAAATAGGCTGCTGCTCTGCGCGCTGCATGATATTTTTGGTAACTTCTCCCATTCGCGTCGGAGGGGTTACTGGGTGTCTTTGCCAGCTCTAGACTGTCGCCTACAACGACTCTGTGCACGGGAGGGACGCGACACATTGCGTCCTGAGAGAACCGCAGATGGTGCGGCACTGAGGAAATCCCTAAATGACTAAAAGAAAGGACACCGTGGGGACTTAGGAACAAGAATGACTGCTTGACCTTGTCTCTGTGAAGATATGGAGGGGACCAAGGCGTCCAGTCCCGTCCCCTGTATGAGCAGCACAGCGGTGACTGCTCTCCTGAGCGCTGCTGTGTGGCCCACGGGGGATTTGGCAGGGTTTGGATAATTGGCGCATTCATTATGCCACTGGTCACTAGCTGTGTTTGAACTGAAAGTACGATCAACTGTATCAGAAACTGGTTTAACGAATGCAGAATGTGATACCAAATCGCTCAGTGACTTGATTCTAATATCGACTTAAGCAGTTTTCTGTGCTTCATTTGGATGCGTTCGAGAAATGTGGAGTGCGTTTATGAACAGTTCGGGGCTGCATGGTGGGGGCGGTGCTGGCAGGGGATACGTACAGTCTCAGGGATGGGAATTTGTGCCCTGCTCCAGAATGGATAGGGCAGATAGAGGCAGGGGCAAAAGTTGCAGCCCGCTGAGGAGGATCTCCTCTCCGCCCACCGTCTTTAGTCAGCTCTATGAGCCCCAGTTTGGGGCTTCACCGAGTGGAGAAGGTGGAGCAGGGACACATCTTGAGATTCTCAAGGCACAAATGTGGCCAAGTCCCGAACCCCAGCAGCAGCAGCAGCAGCAGCAAACGCAACACACAAGGCTTAAAAAGAAACTTGAAGATTTGAAAAGGCGACACGAGCAGGACAAGGAAGAATGGATGCGCGAGAAGGAGTCATTGTTGAGAGAAGTGGCTGACATACAAGTGATTGGACATATTTATTAACCCCGCGAAAGCTAAATGTAGTATTAGTGTGGTACTCACAGAGGGTACTCGGTTTTTCTGTGCCAGTTACGTTTTATAGTATATGGAATATTGTAATCTGCAAGCTGTAGAGACGTTCACAGTGTATGTGTTGTCCTTTGAGATACTCAATAATCATCCCAGAATATTCCTCAGGGCTTTAAATTAAAAGTTTGATAATATGATGCACCAGTAAACATCCACTTTATTTTAAATTCCTACTTAGAGACTGTTTTATCAGATAGTTGGATGTGTGATGCTGTAGCTTCCAGTTGGACCAGCAGACATTTGCATATTTGGTTGACAAGATTGCTGCCAAATGTGTTTCCATGCAGGGAGGGGAGAACAAGAGGATTCTACTAGACCTGAAGGCAGTTTTGGAGGAAGTGCAGGTGGAGTTGAAGAGAGAGGAGGAGAGGAGGAGTGAGCTCCAGCTGCAGTACACCAGAGACAGATGTGCCTGGGAGTTGGAGAAGGCTGAGCTCAAACGCAGGATTGCACAGGTAGGTGAGGTACAGTATGATACTAATGAGGACGGGTGTGTGGTATTTTGGGGTCTTGGACTTTTTTCAAAGCCATTTGCTAGCAAATAATTAGCTCCAGAGTAATGTGTAATATACAGTAGCTCTGTGTGTATGTAGGTGCAGGCACAGTATGAGGGCAGTTATCCAAAAACAGTGATCTTATTTAACAGCAACATGTAAGCACCATACTGCACATAAAGTATAAATGACTTAATTTAACTTTCATGTTGTAAACTGCGCTTGCTATGTGTGCCACCCACTTTGATAAGTCACCCCGGTATCCAGCCAAATCAGGCCTCAGTTTAGACAAAAGATTTCCAGTGAAGAGACCAACTTAGTTACACTTGGTCAACCAGACAGTGAAACCCAACTTTTAACAGCTTTCTCTTAATGGTTTGAGATATTAACCTGCTATTACCATGGACAGCTGCTGCCAAGTAGGTATTGAAATTGGGAGAAACAAACTTAGCGAATTAAGTTTGTATACCAGTGCACTGCTGTCTGGCATTGCACAGATCACTTGAACGTCTGGCTATGCATTTATACTTCACATCAGGGTGGCTTTGGTTCTACCAGAAGATGGATTTATGGGGGTGGCCTAAGGTAGAGGTCTAACTGTGATCAGACTTGTTCGCCCTTTGTTGATTAAAAAAAAAACTTCAGGTTTTCTGAAATTTGCTCAGGGTTGGAGTCCTCTGTGTTGACTGACTTTGTGTATCTAACTTTGTTGTCCTCTAGGTTTTTGTCATGTTGTAATGACAGTGTCTTTACCTGGTAGTTGAACCCAGTATGATTCCTATCAAGTCACTCATCATGCAGTCACCCATCACACCCATCACACCCAGCTCTGTTTTTGTTTGTCCTCTGAAGGCACTAGAAAAATTAAACTTCTGACTGAAGTGATGGAGTTCAAAAATCCCATAATGGGTTGCAGGAAATTACCAAGGTGATGCAGTGATACTGAAGAGCAGCCAGACAAAACCACTGATGACATGATGACACAGGAGTGCAACACACTAACTTGAGGTTACTAAATCACAGATCCCATACACGTACTGTAGATGGTTTAACTGCCACACAGTATGTGTGGGTAGATGGCACAGTGCTGCTGTTCATCTGTTCTCTTTGCCCTCCTGGCTCTGTGCCCTCTCGCAGTGTGGTTGACAATGAACCTTATAAAAACAGAGACATTTACTGTTCTGCCTTGTGCTTGTAAAACTCAGTGGGGCAGTGGGAAAAGAGGCCTAATCTGCAGGAGGCTATACTATGATGCCACACATACATATACACAGTGATGGTATGGTGCTGATGTGCATGTGAGGTGTGTCTGTCTAAGCCAGCTGAGTTGCCTGACACTTCGGAGAGCTTTGCCCCTGTGTATCTGTATGTATATGTGTGTGAATATTCAAACTGCAGTAATTTTGAATGGTACACACACACACACACACACACAACACACACACACACACACACACACAGATGTGCAGATGCTCAAATACAGTGTTCTATATCGATTGCCCAAACAGATCAGGGGAATGTGACTTGGAGTGGAGCCATGACGAGAGGGGTTTTCTTCTTGTAAAAGCTGCTTTGTCTTGATGCCACATCCTGCCGCAGTTTATACTTCTGGGTACTTGTTTATCAAATGCTGGTTTAAGAGTGCTTGTAAGGCTCAAAAACATCATGTGAGGTTTTCTGAAAACATTCTCTGGCTCAGTAATCAAATGGTTAATTTAGTTCGAAGTACCTTGTACCCCTCATGGGGCAGTTA
This sequence comes from Monopterus albus, assembly GCF_001952655.1. Classification (NCBI taxonomy): domain Eukaryota; kingdom Metazoa; phylum Chordata; class Actinopteri; order Synbranchiformes; family Synbranchidae; genus Monopterus; species Monopterus albus. Next base: position 6,709,099 of record NW_018127911.1, read on the forward strand.
AGAGTAAAACTTCCTACAACTACATTTTAGTTTGCTTTCAGTTCAAGAATGGAGGAACACATGTAGTTTTATAGTTTATCTTAGACTAGATTACTGTAGTCCTTTTTATAATCTATTTAATTCAGTTTTATATGTTGACAGTATGCAAAGCAATAGTAGCTTGATAAGCAGAGTGAATTGCAGTTATGTATCAGTTCATACATTTATACAGTATACTAACTGCTAAACAAATCAAATGTAGGTGGTGATTCAAAGGCCTGGAATCAGGATATAAAAAAGAGACAATATATGCAAATCAAGTAGGTCAGCAGAGGAAAATGGGTGTAACGTCAAGTCACTTCAAAGTAAATATCAACAGTTTCAACATGAATGAGAAACCCCTCTGTCATTTTCCACATGCTGGTTTCACTGTACCAGTATTTTAGTCCAGACAGAGTGAAAACAGAAGGTGTTGAAGAGGGAGAAGGTAATTGTTAGGGCAGTTTGAATACTGATACTGAGCATGACAATCCAGAGTAATGTTGAGTTGAAAAATAATTGTAGAATTAGCATGTATGCTCAGCAAATATGTACAATGACAATGATATATGGTTATGATGTGTTAACATGTTACAACTGGAAGCAGCGAGTTCACCCTATGATTTAGGGGGAGACAACATCACTTATTCAGTTTATGTCTCTTATAGCCTATATATGTATGTGTGGCATTCTGTTGTCTTTCTTGATAATAAGTGAGATAAGCTTTTTGAAAGTAATATTTTTAATCGTTAATTAATGCCAAGACAGCAAGACAGTACAACCAAACCATACCCTCATGGGTAGGGATGGGTCTCATGAAGGGGTATTAAATTGGTACTGGTTCCTGGTTGGTCAGCACAGAGGTATCTCTAAGCTCATAGACAAATGGTGCTGCTATTGATATTTAGCTTTAACTCATTCTAACATAGCTGGCATTTTCAAATGTTGGTACCAGACTGGATGACCAGGAGGGATGCTCTCCTCAGTGTGGCAAAGGTGTTCACATGCCTTTAATTGGCTTGGCTGAGCATCATTTTGTGCTTTCTAGTCATGGTGGATAGGGCAAGACTTCCAAAACTGTCAGCTTATTTTACTAATCTTAATGAAGATGCATAATCTTTTCTACTGTTCCCCTTGGTCCGCCTGTGTGCAGAACAGGCACAGCTGCTCCTGTGCTCATTTACATCATCAAGGTTGGTAAATATGCTGCAAAATTGAAGAATTGCTGTGCCACAATATTTTCTGTGCCTAATGGTAATTTGCAACAGGTTTAGTACATATCCTGTCAAGTCTTTATGTTATGCACCAAACCATGATGAATAGTATCAATAAGCGTATTGATACGTATCTGTATCAATAAGCAGTGTCAGTATCGACATCGGTATTGACAATATCCTAATGATGCTTCGCATGTTAACACATACACATTTGCTGAGCCCGATGGCTTGCCATACAGTTTGGTAATATCACTGTATCATTTAAAATGTTTGGCTTAGCTCACACTGTATGTCATGTATTTGCTGTACCAGAGATGAAAGCTTCTAAGTGAGTCAGTTTAAGCATCAGCATAGCTGCAGCTAGTCAACAGTTGTATGCTTGTTCTAGTTAAGCTTTTAATTACACACCATTCTCCACAGTAGAGTAGGTCATGGCTGTGAGTGTAGCTACTGTGTGTTATTTCCATGTTTTGGGTGCTTCTAACACCAAACACCAAGCAAGCATCCAGGGTCCCCAGCAGAGGCCTTTGGTTGGAAATTTCCAGGTATATTTCTCTGCATGCCATTGATTTATGAACGCTGCTGGCAGCTAGGAGACATGTCACTCTGCCTTAGCAGCCAACTCCCCCTCTACTCTTTACCTCTTGTTTCCCCACCTCCCCTAGGAATGTGACACTCCAGGCTGTGGGTCTGCTATTTATAGTGAGTCACCGTGGTGACACATTTACTTTAATATACCATACTATGTGCCATAGGGTGACAGGCAGGGTGGTCAAGAGTAGCTTCCTGTGTGTGTTTTCCTTTGAGCTGTGATGCTGTTAACCTGTGTCTTTGCTACCCCAGTCAATGAAAAATGATCTTCAGCTCTTTTATTTTGACACCAAGGATCTTGTTTTTGCACTTTCACTATTTGTTTACATTGGGATGTTTAAATAGATTGTGGACAGCACCCATCATCATCCGTCTGTAATTGTGGAGATGTTTGAGAAGAGCCGCAGGCAGACAAAAAGGGTTGCCTTGTTTTTCTACACCATAATATCTTCACCCCAGGCCACAGGCAGAAATAGCAACATCTTCCAGGCTTGTAAGAAGACTTTGGTCAATGTCTGAGTGAACACAGAAATAACACTCACATGTTCTCTCCCTCTTTCCAACACACATACACACTATACCCAAACAGACACACACAAACACGCACTTATGCACAATCACAGACACTGTCTTGGGCTCTTGCCAGTTCCAAAGCCAGCATTTTTCCCTTTTTTCCAAAAATGCATGTATTTACTGCAGAATGTACAGATCTGTGTACTAAAACAGTCGCTTATCCTTTAGTAGTTTAACAGGGGCTGTTCTCCAGATCACAGAGTTAGGTAGAGGACAGTTCACCTTTATCATATCTAGAGGTTTCCAAGAGTGAAATCTTGGATTTGAAAAAATTCACTTAGTTTTTTAAAACTATTTTTGACAGTGAACTCTGGAGACCTAGTACAGTCTAATTCGGGCTACAGTTATGCAACATTTCTTTTTATTTCACCATTCCGTGGCTTAAGACTTTGGCCTTGACACTGAAAGCAGGGGAAATGCCCATGATATTTTACTTGAAAAGGGCATTGAGTACAAGCACTTAGTAATATTCTCATTAAAGCAAAAATGTCCAATTTGCACCTAATAAAACAGTTGGTGTTGAAAGGCATGTGGAGTTTGGCCTTACTTGTGACATGCTTTTTGTGTGTAGAGTAGAGTAGGTACTTTACTGATCCCACAGTGGGGAAATTTCTGAACCCATATTTATCTTAAAACTGCTGCAACAGGAGTATTGTTGGACAGAGCCCACATGCATCCTCTGCAGACACATGTTACTAGGCCTGAATCTGTCATATCCTGAACTGTATCCTGTGTTAGTGAAGTACCATATGAGGCTTAACCTCTGAACCCATGACCATGTGTGTGAGTTTGCGCAGGATATTTTTGTCTTTCAATCTTGTCTTTTTTCTCCCTTTTCCCTCCTCTGAACCGACTCACACTCCCCATTGGTGTGTTGTTCCCCAAATTCCTCCACCTTCTCTTCCTGCCACTCCTTCATTCCCTTAATTCCACTTTAAAGTATTTCTCTCACTCATGCCTTTTTTTGTCTTGTCATCTGGCTCTCATCAGCTTTTTCTGCAACTACAGTCTATCCTTTATCACCGCTGACCATTTTTTCCACTGTCTCTCCCACTCTTTTCCTTGCCATCTCCCTGTTCCTTTATCCCTCCTCTTAGTTAGAGGCTAGAGAGGGTTCTGGCTCGGTCAGTGGAGGGGTCCAGTCAGTAGCTCATCCTGGCTCTGTGGCATCACAGAGAGCTCGAGAACAGCACGGTGACACCCCGACTCTCTGCCGGGAACGGGAAGAGCAGCGGAGGCTCCTGACAGACACACACTCGACCGCCATGGACCTGCGCTGTCGCTTGGAACACAATGAGAGGAACTGGTTAAGGGAGCGAGCCGAGCTGCTGGAGAGGTTTGATGTGGAGAGGAGGGAGTGGGAGAGCCAGCTGAAAAATATGCAGAAGAAAATAGAAGAGGTAAGATGCTCTGACTTTGTGCCTGAATGAGAACATGCTGTAGCTACATTTTGTCAAGGCTTAGCTATTTGTGGTTAAGCCTTAATTTAAGTTGAATTTAACAGGACTAACTTAAGATAAAGAAAAACCATCAAGACTATGTAATACTAATTCCAAACTTATGAGGCTCCTCCATATTTGATTGATCATCATTCTGTTTGTCTAACTTGTGTATGGTATATGGCTTCCTGTGCTTTAAGCTATCTAAACTGTGTTCACCATCAACATTGTCGAAACAACATCCCTGATCAGTGCAGCTGAGGAGTATGAGGAAAGGAACGAGGCGAAGGAGAAGGTGCAGGTTCTGCTAAGTCTCTACTGAGACAGAGGCAGTGACTGAGACAGTCTGTGACCCATAGTACCACCTTTGTATCAAAGTTTTAAAGCACTTTTAAAAATATTTGGATTTTGATTTGTTGTTTGAACAAAGCAATTTGAAGACTTCACCTTGTGCTTTATGAGGTTGTTATGGCAATTTTCACTATTTTCTGATATTTTATAGACCAAAAAATAAGTTCCCCTCCTTGAACCGCCACCTTATTGTGGTGGAGGGGTTTGAGTACCCGAGTGATCCTAGCAGCTATGTTGTCGGGGGATATATGTCCCTGGTAGGGTCTCCCAAGGCAAACAGGTCCTGGGTGACGGGTCAGACTAA
>NW_018127911.1:6716257-6758116 GCF_001952655.1 Monopterus albus
GAATGCCTCGGCATCCCCACGGAGGAGCTGGAGGAAGTGTCTGGAGAGAGGGAAGTCTGGGCATCTTTGCTTACACTGCTGCCCCCGCGACCCGGTCCCGGATAAGCGGAGGAAAATGGATGGATGGATGGAAAAAATAAGTTAGCTTATTGTCCAGAATGTATTTACTTTATAATGAAACAAAAATGTTAGCTTCAGTGCCGGTTGGCAATCGGCCGAAGACAGGTCGCCAATCCATTGTAGACAATGAACCATAACGGCACTGATTAATTTGATTTTTTCCTCCAAAGAAAGGTAAATAATGATATATATGCCGATGAAAAGAGATGTATAACACTCTAAACAAAGCGGGTAATTGAGAAACCCCATATTTTAACTGGCATAATGCACACATAGTAACTTCTCCAGCCTTGCAACAATTCTCTCTAACCTTAGAGAAACAAGGCATTAACAGACAACGTGTGTTTTTTTTAAAACTTACCGTTAAGTCCCACCGAGTAGTGGAAACATCTCTCCCTTTCAAGTAGCTCCAAGGTTGGTAAATCCAATCGGTGGTCTCTGGGTCTTCCTCCACACCGCCACATACAGTCTCAAAGTAGTGAAATTAATTCCAACAGGTAGTGTACTGCCGACAAAAACATCACAGGTCGTAAATCTATTCCTTAACCAGCAACACATCACATGCGGAAGACACACGGGCCTCAAGCAGTCAAAACAAACAAGTACTGTGCTCTGCGGGAATCCAGTATAGATGAGGTGATCATTCACCGCTGCTGGGGGCTTCACAGGCCGGCTGCTTGTAGGTTAGTCAGGTAAAACAACAAGTCCCTGTACATGAACATTCCTGGACAAGCAGTATTGTATGTAGCCCTGTATTTTTCCCGTGAGTGAGAGTTTGCGAGATGTGTATAAACCGAGTTGCCTGTGCATAGAAGTGCTAGAACATACAAATACCAAATTTTTTGAGCTTAAAGTCATGTCTAAGATGATAATTCACTGTTGTAACATTGTAGATAAGTCAAAAAACAAGGAAAAGCATGCCATGGGCTCTTTATTAGTCTGAAAGAGCTTTGAGTGTACTGTAAAGTGTAGAAAAGACTATACAAGTATAAGACCATTTACCATTTACCATTTAATGAGGGAAACCTTTCACAAGTAGTGGTACAGAGTGTGAAGGCACTGGAACAATTTGCTATGAAAAGAACATATGGCTCTCATTTGACCCTCAGGGACTAGAAAATGAGAGCGAGAAACAGTAGAGGAGTAAAAGCAAGCTAAAAGACCCTTCTAGACATTACGTGATGAGAAGAGAGCTCAGTGAACATGAAATAGTGACTGTTTTAAGATCCCATGGTAGGAGGCAAGCCGTTATTCAATTTTATTTAAAAGAATTCTTTGAATGTTTTAATCATAAACTTTGCTATTAAGCTGTCTGGCCTGACTCCTGATTCCACATTAGTTTATGATTATGTAGTACTGTTATTATGCCATTTACATATTATCAGTGTTACACACATGATCTATACCACTTATCTTGAGGAGGTTTTCGGAGGGAGGGGGCTGGAGCAAGAGGCAGGGTCCACCTTGGACAGGTCACCAGTCTATCACAGGGCTGATACTCAGAGACAAACAAGGGCTTGAACTCAGAACCTTGTTGCCTCACAGCAACAGTGCTAACCACTGCCCCACCGTGCCGCCCTAAAATAATAAAGGAGCACATGTAATAGTTTTTTTTTTACATTTGGTGTTTTTGACTGATAGAATTGATTTATTTCATGTAATATTAGCTTTTGATAAATTAATTCAAAATTTCGTCCTGAAATTCATCTTTAAAGGACATGTTCCAAAAAAAAGATAGAAATACAATGTTTGCTACATTCAACATAAAAGTTGCAGTAAAGCTGAAAAATGATGATCCCTATTTCTTCCTCCTACTTCTAGCTGTACTGTGAAGTGAGGGCCAATCGTGAGGGGACTGGACTGGACAGTGGAAGGCAGGTTGATGATAATGTTGTGCACAGGCTGAGCATACACTCTACCAGCTCAGGCTCCAGTCTGCTCAGTGAAAACTCCCACTCTGTGCTGCTCAGCAGCAGCAGTCAATCAGAACCAAAGAGACACCCACCCTTACCTGGCTTTGGTCACAACAGAAACATCAGTGGTGGTGGTTGTTGTGGTGGCAGTGATGGCCACCAGTCCAATTGTTTCCAAGCAGATAGCCTCTGTGGCCATTCCAGACCTGAAATGGTGGATGAATTGAGAATCGGAGGTACTTGGCAGCAAGTCACTGATAGTAAAGAAACTGGACCTACAACAGAGTTGGAAGCAATTTTTCATGGAGCCCCTGGATGTGGAGTGCCACAGACAAATCGCTCTAAGCGGAATGAAAAGAGTGTTGAAGTTGGTCCACAAGAAAGTCCTCTTTGTGCAGAGCTGAGTTATGGCAGCGACAAGAAGAAGAACACCACTGCTCTTAATGCTGTAAGTGTTTCAAATCAAAAAACACTATATTCATATACAATAAAGTTACCTTGGTGTGTTTTTTTTTGCTTGCTTTGTCTTTGGTTCTTTGCTCTGCCATCAAATACTTCTAGTTTGATCATCAGTGTTCCAGTTCTCCCTCCTCTATCCCTGTCTTTGTCATTTTGTTTGTACAGTACTCCAGAAGTCAATAGTGTCCAACATATCTAATAGTGTCTGTTTCTCAGGCTCTAAAGGAGATAGCCCGTGTAAGCGAGGAGCTTTGTAGCTACCAGTATGAGATCAGAAAGAAGAGCGAAGATAAGAGGTCAGTAAATCTCCATTGCTATGTAAACTTCCTGGCACCAACATAGAACTATGACTATCACAACAAGCAGAGGCGTGACTGTGTTTGTATACATAATCTCAATGTCATTTAATTTGCTTCAGGCAGCTTTATCCACCTCCTGAGAATGAAACTCCCTGTGACCTCAGCCAGATCTACAATGACCTCCAGGCCTTGGAGAGGGAAGCCTGGATCAACTTGTCACCAGATAACACCTGGCGAGGCAACAGAGAGCAGAGTGAATCCTGGAGAATGAGTGCCACTGATCCAGGCACACAAACATGCCCCGGAATACTTTCTGACATTGATACAGCTGCTCCACCCATTCCTCCTCGCACCTCCTCCTGGAATCTGAGCACTTCGACTCATCCAGACACAGAACTCCACATCCCAGAATCCCCTGTGATGACAGTGAGGAAGTGCCATAGCCCTTGTGTTCTATTGGACAGAAAGTGTAGCAGCCCATCCATTGTCAGGAAGTTTGAAGCTATGTTACAAGAAAATGAAGGAAAGGTTTTCATAGATGGTGTGCTGGCATCATGCTCTGTACCTGCTAACCCTAAGTGTAATATGGGCTGCTGCCACGACCACTGGTCCTGTGATACAGGCAAGCTCAGTAGCAGTAAGTTGTCTACAAATGGGACAGTACGGAAAAGCTTTTCTGAAGTCAACATACTGAGTGCTGGGAAAGCCTTGCACTCAGATTACAGTCCTGGTGTTGAATACTTAAAGAGACCAGAACTACAGACACCTCTGGTTGTCAAAGAATTCCCTGTAGGTTTACCACCTGCCAGCCCTAACCTCCAGGACTCCAGAAAAAACATCATGCTGGAACAAAAAACAGCTGAGTTCAACAGAGCTTTGTTTCAAGCTGAGAGGGGTCATGGGGTAGAGGAACAAAGCAGTGTTACTATCACTGTGGGTTGCCAACCAGTGCATACAGCATCAGATGGCATTTTACCTTCCAGGGAGACTAAATTTCAGCCACATTGCGCTGATGTCACCACTAGCGATGTTGTTATGCATCCCGAGCTCTCCACAAGTCACAACCCTGAAAACCAATCAAGGCGAATGACATGTGGTCCTGAAGGTCAAGAGGTCAGAATGAATCAAGAAATCCCTTTTGAACGTTTGCCTGAACAGCCACTGGTTAGACTCAGGGAGGCCAACGCAACATCTTCTCAGGGTCCTACACACCACTTTGAGGTCGGGCACATAGTTCAAGCCACAACGAGTCCCTCCATTAAAACACAAGAGAGAGCAGCCACAGAGGCTCTCATTTCTGAGCCTCTCTTCCCTCCAAATACCCAGCCAGGTCAGAATGTGGATGGTTCCAGCGCTAAGAATGAAACAGAGCCTCAGCCAGCCAGAATGGGTGTCTCACTCCATCAGCTGTCTGCTGAGAACAAACAGAGACAGATGACAGAGCCAGGGCATCAGGCACAGCCAAGGCATGTTTCTGTTCCTCCTTTGCAGCCTGACTTCTCTAGGCCTGGGCCTCGAATGATGAATGACCACCCCTGGAAGCCTCTCACTCTGGCTGCATACCCACGTCCTGAGGGATCCAGATCTAACTACGGGGCAGTGGAAAGGATTCTGAAAAATTATGAGAGTGCAGCTCGGGCTCAACAGAACCAGAGCCAACAGAATGAGACGACTCCAAGTCCTAAACTCAACGTTAGGCAGGAAGACAATGTCACAGAGCTGAGCATGTTGGACATGGACCCTCTGCCCTTACCTACTGCTCTGAGACACAAACAGATGTCACACACATCACACTCCACACATGCTCAGCTCAGCAGTCACAATGCCATGGGTGGAAAAGGGATCCAGCTTATTGTGCAGGTGGGTAGAGTCTGATATATATATAGTCTGTATTCACATTAGAAACATTGTCTTGAAATAAAGTATGTAAGTCTGCATTTTGTTTTGACTGAAGTATATTTAATTTAAGGCCAGTTCCAATGGACCTGACTGAACCTGCACAATACATTCCTTTTCACTATGAAATGCTAAGCTTGCCCTTGACTGAGGACAGCTCTGGAGGGATTATTGTTTATTTCTGGTAGGTGCTATGAGACAGAAGCAAACTAAAGCTTGCATTATAATCATGGCATCTGGTTCAGCCCATTGCTTAAAGGCTTCTAACAAAAGGAATGGGTGGTATAGCATATAAGGTTTAATCTTGGCAGGAGGTCTGTCATCCTCACCAACTTCTCTTTTATACTACAGTCTTTTCATGGGCCTCGTAGTGGAAGTGTTTTTCCTGGCCTTTGTGTTGTAATTACAGAAGTATCTGCAAAAAGCCAGCTGACTAAATGCCCTTGGCAGACCATGAAAATGGGAAAGTCAAAGTGATTATGCTGCTTTAAAGTCATGCAAATGTTAAAGAAATTGCAGGAGAGATGATCAACTTACTTTAATTTGACCTCACCAATGTAATTAGACACACCACTTTAGTTTAGCCTCAACTGAGGATTACTGTCCAAAATCTAATTAGGTGATTCTGAAGTGCTGGCAAGTGGCAGCAGAACCATGGAAAGTATTGTAGTTTAAATGTTCTCCTCTTGACCAAAAGAAATGGGATCTACCTTTTCTCATAAGCATGCTGAATTTATTTGTGTTTCTATTTGAAATGTACCTATTGTTTTCCCTAGGGTCAAGAAGACTACAGATGGAACACGTGAAAAAAATGTAAAGTACCTGTGTGCCTGAATTTGACTGCTGACAGAACATCTTGATAATCTTAAATGTTAATTCATTTATTTCTCTACAGGACAACAAAGAGTCTTTGGTCTCCTCTTCCTCCATCCAGAAGCACTTCTCAAGGCCTGCCCGTCCAGCCAATCGACGTCTCCCCTCCCGATGGGCCAACCGCTCCCCCACTTCTTCCTCCTCCTCCTCCTCCTCCTCGTCCCCCTCTACCACGCCCATTGTGCCTTCGTCCTTCCGCCTCCAGAAACACACTTCGCCTTTTACTTACTCACATGCCTTTCACATAGAGACTGTCATCATTTGATCTCCACCTCAGTCTGTTTGAAACAACCAGTAGCCTTCAGTGACAACCTCTGGACTTGTCCTTTTTTTTCCTTTATTACTGTTGTACATACCAAACCCAGACTGCTTCTCCATGGCTAAAGATTCAGAAGTGCTTTAGAACAACTCATCTTTAAAATGTAGTATGTGGCATCTAGTAGAGCCTAACTGACCAAGGACGGCGAGCAAAGGGTCCTGAAGCAGCTTTGGTTATTTAGCGGTATGCTCTGGTCAAGCTGGCATCATGCATCCTCAGAGGACAGTGAAAACATCGCTTTCCAAGGAAACATTCAATGCTTCATACATTCACGCCAACCATCTGAATGGATCCCCTTGCTCAGGTCTGGATTCTAGTCTTGACTAGTGAAGCCTTGCAGAATGCCAACAACAGACTAATCACTACTCCTTCTCTTCTGTATAAAGTACTTATACCTAAAAGTGATGCTAGCTTATATTCAAGCGATCTACACACGTAAAATCAAGATTAATAGATTTAATATGTACTGTGGATTCTGTGTGCAACATGTTTTGCATTGCATAAAATATGTTGCACACACAGATTAGAGACTCCTGTTGGTTTCAGAGACAGATGGTTTCCCTAGCATCACTCTGTGTGTGCTGAATGAAGCAGTACTGCTTTTCTGCCCTCTTGAATATTACCTAGCTTACACACCTGGACTGCACCTTTCCTGTGACTAAAACATTTTGCTTTGTGCTCCTGACTGGCTTTACATTTTATCATGATTAAGCCAAAATAATATTACTTGATATCATCAGATAGATTAAAATGTGAGTTCCTTTTTTATAACTTTGTACCAAAGGCTGATTTCTTTATATGCATTTTCATGATTTGAAAATTAAATACATTGTGTGTAATGGCATTTATGTTTACTGTTCTAATGTGTTGCTATCAAAATATATGTTCAGCCTCACACATGACAGCCTGCTCTTGTGCTTAACTGAAGTAACAATGCTTTGAAAGGTGTTTTTTTCTACTTTTACTAACTCTGTATGGTGACATGTCAGGATGTTGCTCAGCTGAGTCATTTTTCTTTTTAGGTCAGAGTGGTCAATGATGAAGAAGGTGATGCCTTTACTGTTTTTTTTGTGTAATAAACATAAGGACGTAACAATTTCTCTTCTCTTTTCATGTCACACTAAACTATTGGCATTTGCATTATTGTACTACATACTCACAGTTCAGTGTATGTGTTTTTTAATGCTGTGCAGCTTTGACTGACTTGTTTGTCAAATAATTAGACCTTATAATTAGAACTTATAAAAATCTTTCCTTGACACCTTAAACCCACTGTGAAATATAACTATCAGTACAACGTAACACTTTATAGAGGGTATGTAATGATACAGAAGTGAAGTAGCTATGTAGATAAACCTTTTTAGTGTTATTTAAACTTGTATATTGTATTTTTATTTCCAGTAAGCTCCAATACAAGCTGCAGTAAGTTAACCTTGCCATTGCAGTTGCTATGCCCCAATGCTAGCCTATGCAGTCCTTAGCCTACATGAGGAGCAATAATTTAATATGTTTTGAACATCACTGAGACATTGCACAGAAATATTTCTGTGACTGCATCAAGAGGAGTCCTAGGTGACTGTTCAATTCACAACTGTGAAGAACCAAATGAATCCTTTAAATGTCCTCTGTGACACTGTGTTCTCTTCCTCTGAGTGATGTATAGATATATAGAGAGAGATATAAATATGCATAAATGTTGTATGCATTCTTTTTCTAAATGTGCGATTTTGTTTACAACAGAATGTCTAATGAGCACCATTTTATTCTCTCAAGTTTCTTTGCCTGTCTACAACACGAAAATACCCCTATTAGTTCAGAATTGTACTGCCATCTGGTAAATAAATCAGTTTTGCAACTCTTTCCACACACATACTATAAGCTGATTCACTTACATAAACATACAAATGAACACATGCCCACACACAACCATGTTCCTAGGAGGGATGGCCACCTAACCCCTCACTATGAAACTGGGTACCCTAGGCTGACTGAAAAAACAGGTGCAACAGTGTTACGGTGCCAGAAATCCTACCCTAGTGCTGATATAAATATTGTCATCCTCCGTGTTGGCTGTCTCACCCTGTTTTCCTCAGTCAAGCTTGTGCAGAATTGTTGATTCCCAGAACTGGTCTTTGCTCAAGTCTGGAGGTTTCCAGATGTTGAAACAGTTTGCATTATATAACCAGTGCTAATTGTTTTGATATCTGTTTTGCTTAAAACACTAGAACAGTGGAAAGAAGTCATGCAACAATCTGTATTTTATCATGCAAGCACAGAGTGGCTGCAGTTACTTGGTTGCCATCATGTGCAGCTACTTTTTACAGTAGTTTATTATTTTACCAATAATCTTTGCCAGTGTTTGTGTTCCTGGCCAAAACTGATTGACCCATACTGCAACTGTTTAGAAATCATAATACATAATTATAATATAAGTAATTATACACAATTGGTAACAGGTGTTGTGTTAGTTCTTTTTATTAACTTCTATCCATCCATTATCAATGCTGCTTATCCTGAACAGGGCTTTTAAAATTATTTTTATTATAATTATAACAAGTTTTGCAGGCCTCACTAAACTGAATATATACAAGTAAAATATTGATATTTATTTTTAAACCCTTTTAAACTGGTACAGAATTGTATCTGTAGAATTCCTGAGTAAAGTGATATGCTGACACAAAAAATGCCTGACCAGACCCTGCAAACCATAAGCTAGAAGTGGCTTCACCTCTGCAACCCTTGACAGGATATGTTGTATAGATAAATGGATGGCTGGTTTCCAGTGGCTCCATCAGGAGCAGTTCAAAGCAGGATTTGATCTCATCAGACCAGGACATGGCATAACGTATTGGTCCAGGGTCATCCTGATGACATTCTCAGCTGACAGGCTTCCTCTCCTCTCAGATAGTGTTGAAGACCAGGACAAATTCTTATTTTTTGACTGTATGGTTACAGACTCAGCTGGGTTGTCCTCATCACTTGACTGTTCCTCATCAGTTGTCTCATGGTCTGGATCTGTGTCCTGGCACTTCTCCTTGTAATACATTTTTGCTGTCACTGTTATGATCAAAGATCGGGGCCTCACACTGAATAAATTGTTTGGCCATTGTGGTATGAGTCAAGGAAAATGTATATAGTAGAGCTTAGAGAAAGGTAGTCTACATGATTGAAACAGCATTGTGACTTCTTATAAGAAACATAATATTCCTATAACCTGGTTATACTTTACTTTGAGTTTTAGTCTCAGCAATTAATTTCCTGTCATTATTGCCAATGAACACCACAGATTTAAATAAAACATACCAAATTTGATGAAATTTTTTTTTATGTTTATATGGTCTATGCTCAGACTGCTACATACAACTTGTTTCCTTTGATACACTGGCCATGCATGGTGCTTGATGTGATCTAAATCGATCTGTCCAGAGCAAAGCAGGTCCCCTCTAAAGTCTCCATCCTCTTGCAGCCTTTCACCTACAGTATGTAAATCAACGGAAGCATTAGCATTAAAACTCCAAATCAATCCACTCCTCTCTGACCAACACTAGCCATACTGTAGCTTTAAGTTAACAGCCATGAGAACACATTTATCTCATTATACTGCATAGAAATGTGAATTATCAGTTGCACCCTTTTGGTTGTTGACTGACAAGGCTACAGTATGGCTAGTGGCTTTCTCTGTGTCCCCAACCTTGATTGTTCTAGCTACAAGCAAGGTGAAAACAGTACATGGTAATGCTGTTTTCACAGTTTAGGAATGACTTCAAATTATACAATATGCTGTATATCATATATTAAACAGGTGCATTTTCTCTTTTAATGGTTTGTGCATGTGAGTTGCTACAGTAACAGGGCTCTCTGCCCTCCCTCACAGGAAACCTCTAGGCACCTGAGAGACTCTGGCACCTGACAACCTGCCATTGTTCCTACCCTGAAACAGATCCTTACTGGCATTTATCAGATCTCTCTCTCTCTCTTTGTGTGTGTGTGTGTGTGTGTGTGTGTGTGAGTGTCTTCTTTCTGGCTTGAGTTGATATAGAGCCATGCTGACTGCAGCGCATTCCCTGACTTCCTGTGGTGCCTCAGGCAGCTGCATATCGATCGGTACACTGATGCATCACTTTAAAAGCCACATAAAGTGTACACACAACCACACAGAAACAGACAGGAATCATACATGCACGTACTGTATGTATATACACATAGACAAATATGTGTACAATGTGCATCTCGTCTCCCTCTCTTTCTTTATCATTAGCAAGGCTGTAATTTCAGACAGTTTTATATTATCTGCAGGAGTCTGTGGCTGGAACACTGATATCCAGACAGACAGGGCAGACTTTGATCAAAATAATTGAAAGGGCTGAGTGGAGGATGAATGAATGTGGAAAGGCACAGTCAGAAAATGGTTTGTGAATGAATGAAACACACCTAACACAGATAGACAATCAGTTACACCCAGCTGTGGATGACTTAGAGATTACTGTGCATATGGATTCCATCAAGCTTCCATGTCTTTCAGGTGATACACTTCACAAAATGATATTTAGGGACAGGTTGCAGACTAGCTGAACAAGATGACTGCCACTACAGAGCAAGAGGGAGAGTCAGTGTGTCTGGATTGCCCGCCTGGGAAGAGTTCCACTGACCTTTTTAAATTCCTTCCCCACTTTTAAATAGACCAGAGAGGTGTGGACTTTTAAACAGAGTTGCAGTCTTGGATGCAGTGTACTGTATCCTTGATGATGACCTTTTATGTTTGAAATACAGTCATGAAGAAATTTGGTTCTACAAAGCCACCCATTTAGGGAAAAATACACTTGACTGGGCATTAATCACATATAATACATGGTCAAATATACAGTGCTGGTGTCTTAGATATCAAAGTAATTAATTACACATGAAAATATACAGTATGACTGATTTTTTTATGTAATTGCAAAAAAATTATGCTTTCAAAGTAGATTTAATACAGATCTATTGGCATGTGAATGCGATAAAACACACACTGTTTTTGTGACTGAAATTTGTTTAAGACTTTTGATTCAGCAAATCTGGAATCCCCAGTAATCCAAGTGAAAGAAAGAAAGAAAGAAAAAGGCATTTTGGGTTCCTTGTTTGTTTTCACAAAGATGTTCAGGGCTATGAACATGGGATACGTGCCTAGAAGGGAGGGATTTATGTTCCCAGTAGCTATCACACCACAAAACACAAGTGTATCAGCGCCCCTGTTTTTGGCACATTTTCCATTTTTTTCCTGCACATTCTGGGTCTTTGTAGCATTCTCTCTTCTTTGTTTATACCTGTTTGTCTCACTGTTTAAATGTCCTCAATTCTACCTTTCTCAACATCACAGTTATCTTCTATCTGATATCTCCTATCTGTACAAACCTCAGTATTTACAATGGTGCTTTGGTTTTAGCCAGCATAGACAAGTTATTTTAATAATGGGTGTTCTGCTTACTAACCATCTATCAATGATAAAAGTACATTTTCCCTCAATCTCACCCTAAACCCAATAATAACCTCAGTTGCTATATAACTACACGTAAACAGCTTTGACTGTTCCTTTTAGCCACATACAGTATAAAACCAAACCTCAGAGTAAAATATTGTTTGACATAATGGTGACACAGTGTTAGACTTGGCAGTGTCCGCAGTGATATTAACTTTTAAATGTGGTCAGCTCGGTGGTGGCCAGCAAAGGTGTTCAAGGCTTGCATCAAACAAAACCTGCTATTATGGTGTTTCACCACCAAAAAGATGCAGTACAATACTTAAGTTTAAGTTTTAAGTCAACTTAAGCTTAAGTCTTAAACAGATATAATAACGTGGCCTATAGGCCATGTTAATATACCTGACAATAGCCTGCACCAACACTATAATATGGGTGTTATTTAAAACCCTCTGTCAATACTACTGAATAAGGACATGTCTGTAGAGCTGGTTCCTCAGTGTGCTCTGTTTGCAAAGTTGTGACAGACAAAAAGCAGATCTCTCTGTGCAGTGCATAGACCAGTAATGAATGATTTTACAGTTCATGCTTAACAATAAGTTATTTCTTGCAGAATGTTATGTATAATATGGCTAAGATATGTGGCTCAATATCAACAGCACAATTCTGGGATATTTTAGTCTCTTTGCATGAGCGGACATATTTTACAAGTGCATCCAAAATCATAATTGCTGCCAGATAGTGTAATTCCGCCCCCCTGTGGAGAGATTAGAGAACTACACGTTTCCATATTTTAGAGCTCTAGTTTCCAGTGGGATGGATTTCAATGTAACACAACACGACTCCCATTACAAGGTTAGCGTTGGCACTTTGCTATTGCTAAATGTTTTGTAAGTATTGTAGTGTCATACCAGACTCTTTTTTTTTTTTTACGAACTACGTTATTTTTCCCTGCAGCTCGTTGTCTGTATTGTTGTATAGTATGTAAAGTTGGAAAAGGGCACGTCAACCTTGTGTGATATTCCGTTTCAAAACAATGAGATTAAATTGACTATTGCTGAACAAGAGTTTGTAAAATCGTTAGGTTTTGATACGTCCTGCTTTTGGGCCCCGCATATTACAGTGGTGTCATCAAGCAAGGTGCATGATGCTGGATGCTGACTATTAAAAATGAATGTAACGCCATGACAGTTGCAATATGCTGTTTATTGTAGATAAAAACGGTAAACTTGAGTGTTTACGTTTATAAACAGCTTTTTAATGTTTACTTTTCTCTAGTTAACATCTTCATCAAGGCCTTTTTAAATGTCCACTTTCACTTTCTGTGAAGAAGCTGTTGTGTGCACCGAGACTGAAAGCTGTCGTTTTTACAGAAGATATGTTGACATGGAACAGTAGGAAGTGTCGTTTTTACAGAAGATATGTTGACAAGGAACAGTACAAGTTTAATAAAGTCTGTGATGGCTGAATAGCATCATCACAGTGTCGGTATCCTGCGACTGTGCCTGCTGACTCACTGTCACATTGGCATTTCTTAACTGGGATACTTGAATATAATGGAACCATGCAATTGTTATTAGTAACACCAATCCGTGTTCTACTAGGATAAGTCAACATGTCTGTTGTGGAAAAGGTTACTACAGGCTAACCATCAACACAGGAGTTCCTGTTTGACAATTAGCCCCATTTCTTTCAAAGATGATTGGAAATAATTTGAGTTAATGTTCATTTTACAATATTCTAAAAACAACAGCAGCTGCTGTTCTCACTCGGATGATGTGCCCATATGATATTTCTGAAGTAATTTATCCCAGTGAAGGCCAAATATTTATGAATATGCTATTCTATATCCTTCATCTATGTAGCAACAGGATGGTTCTTTGTCCACTGAGCCGACAACTTCTGAAAAGCAGCAGTAGCTGTGGAGCCTGGGGCAGGTAAAGGAGTCTAGCCAGCACTGTTTATAACATGCTGGTGACAGTGCACACAGTTGAGCCCATCTCGTTTACTCACACATCACAAACACAGACAAATCTAACAAACAAAACGTGCTGACACTTTTAAACAAGTCATCCTGAGTCAGGTTCATTTCAGAATGAGAATTGTTTTTTTAGGTGTCAGTAGTTTGTATGAGTGGATTGTATCATACCTCCTTCAGGCTGACAGAGAAGTTAGGGAGTGTATGAAAAGCATATGTCCTCCTCCTGTTTGTAAATAGAAGTGCTAATTTCCAATCCTGAGTGTGACAAGTATATATACCAGTTCCTTTACTACAGTTACACATATGCACATTCAGCTTATCTTGAACTGACACTGTTATTTAGCTTGAAAATACACGTCTGATTATATTAATGTCGGTGTAAAATTAACAAAAAATAACTTTGTTTACAAGTAATGTATCTGTTTTTCTAAACCTGTGTGAGGGCTAGATCTGTGTATGGATTGACTGTGACTGGATTTTCAATAATATGCTGTATATAAATGTTCCAAGGTTGCTGCAGAGACCGAGCAGTGGCTGTGTTTACTCCAGTATCCATGGCTTCAACCAGAAGGAGGTCAAAGAGAAGCTGCAGGCCTTTCCTGGAGGCTCCATTGATCTACTCAAACAGGACTCTGGCATCGCTATTCTGACCATTAACAACCCCTCCCGCATGAATGCCTTCTCTGGTAGTGTAGATGGGATCTTCTGTTCTCAGTTAATACATTCATTAACACAGACAGATTACATTGCATCCAAGTACATTGCTTTGTTCAATAGAGTTCTGCCTTCCTCCCAGGCAGTATGATGGTGGATCTGGAGGACAAGGTGAGCCAGCTAGAGAAGTGGACAGATGGCAAAGGCCTTATTGTCCAGGGTGCTGCTGAAACTTTCTGCTCTGGATCAGACCTCAGTGCTGTCAGAGCAATATCTGACCCACAGGTATGAAAGCAGAGACACACTTCACAACATCTGTCATCCTGTTTGTGTTTGAGAATTGAACACACTAAATGATGTTTCTTTTGCCATGTAGGATGGGATGAAGATGTGTATGTTCATGCAGAATGCTCTTACAAGGCTACTCAGGTAAGAGCTCTGATTTTCCTGTCAACTGCTCAACCAGTGTGAGGTTAAAGAGCCCACGGCATGCTTTCCCTTGTTTTTTGACTTATCGACAATGGTGAATTATCATCTTAGACATGACCTAAAGCTCAAAAAATGAGGTATACATAGTTGTAGTATTTCTATTTCAGAGCTAATTAATTTCACTACTTTGGGAATGTATGTGGTCATGTGGGGGAAGATGCAGAGACCACCGGTTGGATTTACTGAACTTTGAGCTACTTGAAAGGGAGTGATGTTTCTATTATTTGCGTGTCTGTTAATGCTTTGTCACTGTAACATTAGAGACACTTGTTGTAAGGATGGAGAAGTTACTATGTCTGCATTATGCCAGTTAAAATATGGGGTTTCTCAATTATCCGCTTTGTTTAGAGTGTTACACATCTCTTTTCATTGGTACATAAACCATTGTTTACCTATCCATGGAGGAGGAATTCCAATTAATCAATGCTGTCACCATTCGTCGTGCTGTTCACTTTCGACACAACACTAGCAGTAGGAGTTATGCATGTTCACAAACTATCCTCATTTTTAGGAAGAGGCTCTCTGGTCTTATCATTCTGAAATAATTATAGACTATTTGGAGTAATGATGAGTACGAAGCTAATCTAGAGGTACCCAAGATTAAACATTAAATGGCTGGGCTCTTTAAAGGAGCTGTGGTTTTTCTGTTATGCAATGTGTGTCAGTATGCTAACAGAATACTTTCCTTAGTGCAGACTGCCTCTGATTTCTGTTGCCCTGGTGGAGGGGAGAGCGCTGGGAGGAGGTGCAGAACTTACCACTGCCTGCGATTTTAGGTAATGTTTTTACATGAGTGAACAAAACTAAAAACGTTAGTATCTTTTTACACTATAACTTTCCATCCCAAGATGGTTAAAAATCTAAATTGTTTGTTATCTCACTCTTTTTCATAGATTAATGGCACATGCCAGCGTAATCCAGTTTGTCCATAAACACATGGGCCTGGTTCCAGGCTGGGGTGGTGCCGCACGACTTGTCAACATTGTTGGAAGCCAAAATGCACTGAAACTTCTTGGTGGTGCTCTCAAAGTGGACCCTGAGTTTGGTTTGCAGATTGGATTGGCAGATGGAGTTCTGGAGGGCTCACAGGTAGAGAAACATGCAGAGACTCTCCTACAGCAGGCTACAAACTGGCTTAGTCTCTATACAAAAGGACCTGCCCCTGTGATCCAGGCTGTGAAGAAGGTGGTGGTGTCAGGAAGAGAGCTCCCTCTGTCTGAAACTCTGAGGACTGAGAAGGATGTATTTGGGACAGTGTGGGGTGGTCCAGCTAACCTGCAGGCCTTGGCCAGCAAGTCCATACACAAATGATCTGGCTGAAGTGTCTCACTCCAACAGTCTACTTTTATAGTGTCACAGATCAGCAAGAGAAATTTTAGCAAAGCCCTGCCCCAGTGGTCAGAATTGTTTGCAAGATGTCATAGAGAGCTGCTACACTACCTTTGAGGAAACATTGATCCTTAATTGACATTACTGGGGGGGGGGTTGTAATTAAAATTTGATCTAAAATGTAGACTGATGAAGGCTTTCTTCTTTGTTTGCCAATGAAAAAAGGTGATACACTGATGTGAGATTAATAATTATCACATACTGAAGTCCCTGTGATGTCTTTTGCTTGGTGTCTTGATGTGACATTATGCCTGTTCATCATCCAAGACAAGAAGCTGAGGCATGTGCGCAAGGCACTGATGCTGAAAATGTGCCTTTTCTGGGTCATATTCTGCAAAATATAAAATATGAGGTCATGAAAGTAGTGTTTTGGAAATGAAATTCAAATTAACACCATGAAATTGCAGTATCTTGCTTACAGGGTTTTTTTTTTCTTAAATACTGTGTTGACCGATGGTAAATGGACTGTATTTATATAGCGCATTAGTGTGTTGCACTGGCCAAAGCGCTTTACAGGGAGATCATACACCATTCACCCATTCACACACACCCATTCACACACCAATGTATGATACCTTATATGAAAACTGTGATTTACTTCAACTGAAGCGTATTGGAACAAACAACTGAATATGCTATATGATTCCACTGGTATAATAGTCATATTTTTAGTATGGATTAAAATGAAAAACTTATTCCCTTCTATCATCAAACAAATGAGAACTGCCACTGAAAATGTGATTATAGCAATTTGTTCATACCAGGCTGCGTCTTAAGTGAAGCAGACAGTATACAGACAGATGTTGAGGTTTAACAAGCCTGAGGCATCAGCATTTAATAACAGATTTTGAGTTCTTTCCTCTTTACCTCAGTTTTGTAGGTTTGCACAGATTCTGCTCAGGGTGTGCTGTGGTAGGTTTGATCTTTCCCACTTTATCTCTTTGTAATCCATTAGGTGATTCTCCTTGTACAATGGTTCTCATCTTTGCACGGGCAAGATAATGAAACACTAGGTCCAATTAAGTTGTTCAAATCTGCCAGACATTCAGAATATTATAAGTTTGGCACCAAAGTGTTGCTAATTTTTCATTGCATATTTAAATTGTTTGTAAAATGAGGCACTGCAAAAGCACAAATGTGCACAGACTAAAATGGCAAAAACAGTACAGGCCCCTGGAAGATGTCAGGCTTTTATCTGGTGTTCCCATTCCAGAGGTCATGTTTCCTGGCCAGGTACACGTGAAGTGCCAATAGCTGCTGTGGAATGAGAAGCTAAAGAAAATGTATATTCAGAGACAAGAGAACAACACATCCTTTTAAGATGATGAAATGACACAATTTAATCTTAAATTACAAACCACATAACAAAATGTTGCCAAGCAAAAACTGTTGCACAAACTTTATTCTTCAGAATAGAAAGTCTAAAACTGAGCTGATGATGAAAGCATTAAAGACAAAAAAAAAAACTTGAAAATTCTGCAGGATGGCAAATTGCAGTGACATGTTCTTCTCATTTTAACGCCTCAGACATGACACATAAGGATTTATAGCCATAAAAAAGAAAAAAAAAACATTTACTCAAACCAAACCTAAAATATCAATTCTCAACATCGTGCCAACCAGTAGGGATTAAATAGCTCTCTCTTCAAACACGCACAAATCACAAAACTTCAGAGTCACACCAATTATGTCACACCTCTGTCAGGGACAATGAAAATACAAATGAGGCTACACAGGCCTCAACAGCTTTCAAAGGAAAATACTTTACAATAAAATGCCAATTACTTAAGGTTGGGAAAAGTGAAAGTGAATTTGATATGTTCTCTGTTATGCACATTAATTTAAAACTATTCTTAAATCTCTACAGAATTTAGAATTTCAGAGAGAGCTGCAGGTTAATTAAAATCAAATCAAAAAAACCAAAGGCAGGTAGCCAGATAATCTGGTGGATCCTGAGTTACATTACAATGTTGTGTGAAAGATAAATAGCTGACAAGCATCATTAAGTGCTTTTCTGGTTCCTTTCTTCATCTAGATAAACCACTTGAAGATTTTTTTCAAACTGCTATCTGCCCTAAAATGGCACATTTACAAAAGTTAACAGTTAAGCTTCAGAATTTAAAGTAAAGGCTTCATAATCAGTTAAATCTGAAGGACAGTATTTAGTGTGGAGGTTGGGAGCAAGTAATCAAAGATTAAATTCTTTGCAAGAGTAGTCAAATGACTCCAATAAGCCCATTTCTGCGTGCTATGTTAGCTGAGAGGCTTAAGCTCTGTGTCAATTCAGGGATTGCAACCTTCAAAAGGTGTGGTCTATGAAGGTGTGGCCTTCACAGCCACTGTAGACCACAACAGCTGAACTACAGGCCAAACTGAAATGAGATTGTCTGGTCTTTAGAGGATTTCCTATTTACCTTACCAACTGTTCCTGCCCTTACTGCTGCATTAAAAAGCCTCACTCCTGTCACTTAGCAACCTTAACAGCTGGTCTGCTCTCTGCTGGTGAGCAAAGAAGCTTGGGATCAGGTGGGCCATGAAGGATCCGCCAGCTGGATTCTTTGTTGCATATTTAACGGAGCTTTCACAATGGGACAGCATTGTTGTGACGCAATTAGCCTCTGAAAGCTGCCTTTCCTGAATTGAGACACAGCTAGGGTATAGATGATTAGAATGCAGCCATTCATAGTAATGACAATGACACCATTCCATGTTCAAGAGTAGCATCCTCATATATGCCTTCTTTCACTGCAAGCCACAAAACTGGGTGAGATTCCCAGAAGCACAGTAAATATCCCAATAGGTAGCAGATCATACAGTAAATTTAAAACACACGAATGCCTACCTAGGGCTGGTAGAAGCAGGCTGGCAAGTTGCTTTTACTCAAAAAACAGCCTTAATATGCCTGCAGCAAATGGCTGAAAGAGAATAGACCGATGGCAGCTGACCACCACAATAGGTGTGTTACACCTACTGCATATGATGTGTTAGATAGACATTTAGGAGATTCCATGGCTTACAACATGTCGTATCCAACTGTTTACCAAACTCTACCTCATGTTTCAGTACTAGAATGCGTAGTACTAGAACATGACGAACATTACTTCTACTGGCTGAATATATAGAGTAAGAATGACAATACATCCAAATCATTGTGAGCCAAAGAGGCACCAAATGTGATTGCCAAAATTGAGTTGTTTTCCTAATTACAAGGTTATATTTGTAATTGAGTATATAATGCTTCAACTCTCCTATACTAAGTAATACACCCACATCCAGTCTGTGACTGCGTGAATGACAGCATAAAGTCAGGAATAAATTAATGGAATGAAACATAGCCATTTGGTGTTGATGATATCAGTGATGACTTCACACTTCAGTCACTATACACTGGCCATCAGGCATTCTGGACCTTCCGTTACTGGATGAGGAAGGGGGAGAAGCGGACTCTGCACCAGGAGGGGCTCTGTCTTCTGTGTTCAGTCTTTGCCTTTGTGGCCTATCCGCGCATGGCTCCACATGCTCACCATCTCCCCCCTCCTCTTCTTCATCCTCCTCTTCCTCATCGTCACTCCAGTCTCCAGAACCAGACTCTTCCACAGAGGTGTGAGGATCAGAGGACCTGGAGGGTGAGGCCTCCTCCTCTTCATCTTCTTCCTCTCCTTCCCCAGCCTCAGGCCGCTCATGAGAAGGAGTGGGCCTGGGGCTGATTTGCAGCTGGGAGAGATCATTCTCAAGGGAGGAGCTAGTGCTGGTGCCAGGCTGACCACCGAGGGAGGTGAGAGGTCTGGCAGCAGCTGGAGGGGCTGTAACAGTAGAAGAGATATTCATAACCTGCTGTTGTTGTTGTACAGCTGCTACTGAGGTATCAGCCCCATCAGCGGAGTTTTCCCGTCCTGCTGCCCCAATGGTCCCAGGAATACCGTCAGTATCCAAACGCAGTCCTGCCACTCCCTTTTTGGGGATATCCAAAATGTCTCTCTTCATCTTCCGTCTACGACCGTGCTCATTGCGTCTGTACTGCACCATATTCTCCAAGTCGGCTACATACAAAAAACCAGCAATAAGCATTTCAGCGGTTTTCTTGCCCCTGGAGAAAGCGTCCTCCAGCTCACGGCTGGTTCGCTCATCATATTGCCACCAACCATTACGGCCCTCATAATACCAAGCGTGATCACTTGTTGCCCCACCCCGACCACCTGCGGATGCTTTCAGCTCCTCTGGAGAGAGAAGTGTGGGCCTTTCCAGGAAGTCATCCGGTACTTCCTGTCTGCAGAGAGCGCAGCGTTTGCTCTGCCAGGATGCTCCCTTTACACAAAGGAAGCAGAAGATGTGATGGCATGGCAGTTGAACTGGGTGGACGCAGCTCTGCAGACAGATTGCACACTCCGGTACAGACAGGGCTGGCGATGAGTTGCTGGAGCCAGAACATGATGATTCTGCACTGTTCCCACTTCCACCACCATTGTTACTGCCTTTTTTACTGGATGGAAGTGAGCTAACAGAGTGGTCTACCTCCCCACAACTAGCCATCCTTAAGAAGTACTGAAGAAAGAGGACAATTTTAAATAAGAGTTATAACAGGCACATTTGGGTTATTGTGTTAGTACTATATATACACACACACACACACACACACGCGAGTATTTTTTGTGTATGTTTTTAGGTCCAAATAATGAAAGACATTACATCATTTGTGATGAATGTACTTTCCTTTTTGTGTAACATTTTACTGCTATTATGATCACATTTAACACCTGACTGCACGTCACTGTCATTAATAGCAAACAATCACAAGCTGAAGTAAACTAATACTTATAAACATCAAATGATGGCATAACCTGTGCTATTTGTGAACTTAATCTGACATAATTCTGATACTTACTGTAAGTACCTTTACTTCTGATGTACCATTAGGAGAGCTGATGGACCTTCAAACTTGCCACTACCAAAAGGAAAATAAGAACTGTGATACACAATATCAAGCAATTACTTATGTAAAATTATCTGAGTACTGAATCATTAGCGTTACGTGACTAACACGTTGATGGTTAGGTTAAAACGAACTGCTCACAGGTTAGCATTAATTCACTTAGCGATGACTAAACTGTGGGAGGTTACTTAACGCGAAGTGTGTGGAACAAAGGGCTACTCTGTTAACTGTCTGACCACAAGGACCCGTGGCAGCTAGGGTACCTGTTACAAGTTTGTACTAACCCAGCTGGGCTTTGACAGCTAACGTTTTAAAAGTGAAATCAATGGCGATCGTTAACGTAAATCGTAACACTTAGTAACTGGTGAAAGTCTACAGCTAAGCAAACTTCTTTGGCTAATGTTGAATACAAAGCAGCTGCTCAAAAGCAAGGCTTCGCCGTTACAGTTACAAAGACGAACACAAGGCAAACAGTAGAAATGCATTTCTCGACTGACAAAGCGACCTTAACAATGAGACCTGTTGTAGCTAGCTAACGCTGGCTAGGCTAAGGGCAGCACTCTGCCTCCAGCAAATAGACGGAGTTCATCTGGAGGCGATAGCTTATTTTAGCAGAGCGTTATGAACAGCAACCTCCAAGCATTTTCTCACGACAGACAACGCGTCACCTGTGCAGGTATGATACCGTTACAGTTTCCTGGTCTGATTTGCGGGTATAATTCGTATAATGACAATAATTTCCAGCGTTAACCTTACCGACTTCCAATGTTAATGTGCTTTGTTTTCCTCCGAAATGCAACTGGGATAAAGACGACGACGACGTAACAGTACGCGCTGACGCCATTTGACGTAGAATCGCACAACCCATATCTTTGACGCATGACAATTCACGAGTCTTCCTGTTTGCTCGTGGCTAGAGGACGTTGGTGTCACAGAGGAGAGGTGCTCATAATTTCTTTTTATTTTCGCTAGATTAGGAGATAAGTAACGAAAGCAAAATGTTTTCACGTGCTGTGAGACCTGCTGTTAGCCTCGCCCGGAGCTTGTCCACCTCGTCGCAGAACAACGCCAGAGTAGCAGTGCTCGGAGCTTCAGGCGGCATAGGCCAGCCGCTATCTTTGCTGCTCAAGAATAGCCCTCTGGTGAGTCACCTCTCCCTATATGATATTGCCCACACCCCCGGGGTGGCTGCAGACCTTAGCCACATCGAAACAAGGGCCCAAGTAACCGGCTACCTAGGTCCGGACCAGCTGGATGCTGCTCTGCAGGGCTGCGATGTCGTGGTCATTCCTGCCGGTGTGCCCAGAAAACCCGGTATGACCCGGGATGACCTCTTCAACACAAACGCCACCATTGTAGCCACCTTGTCTGATGCCTGTGCCCGCAATTGCCCCGAAGCCATGGTCCTCGTCATTGCCAACCCTGTCAACTCAACTATCCCTATTACATCAGAGGTCATGAAGAAGCGAGGAGTATACAACCCCAACAGAGTGTTTGGTGTCACAACACTAGACATTGTCAGAGCAAACACTTTTGTGGCAGAGCTCAAAGGCCTCGACCCAGCTCGTGTCAGTGTACCAGTCATTGGAGGTCATGCTGGGAAGACCATCATCCCCCTCATTTCTCAGTGCACACCCAAAGTAGAGTTCCCTGCTGACCAGCTGTCTACCCTGATCAGCAGGATCCAGGAAGCTGGCACAGAGGTGGTGAAGGCCAAGGCTGGAGCTGGGTCTGCCACTCTCTCCATGGCCTATGCTGGTGCCCGCTTCACTTTCTCTGTCCTGGATGCCTTGAATGGAAAAGAGGGTGTTGTTGAGTGCGCCTTTGTCAGGTCTGAGGAGACTGAGTGCAAGTACTTCTCCACACCTCTCCTGCTGGGGAAGAATGGCATTGAGAAGAATCTTGGGCTTGGCAAGCTGTCTGCCTTCGAGGAGAAGCTGGTGGTTGATGCCATTGATGAGCTGAAAGCTTCAATCAAGAAGGGCGAGGATTTTGCAGCTAAAATGAAGTGAACAGCAGGCATCAAGTTAATCAAAAACAAACAACTGTGACTGATAGTTTGTTGTCTTACCTTAAGAGACATCTGGGTAATTCTACAGATTTGTTAGTTTCCTCTTTTTTTTTGTTTTAGCAGTAGTCAGGCTTCCATCCAGTTATACTGGTGTTGACCTTGATCTTTATTGCTATGTATTGCTTCACTTATGTTTTAAGACCTGGCTTTATCATCCACCCATGATTTATGTACATACTGTACTGTAACTTGTCTATATTTTGCAAATGTCAAATGTGAAACATTTCATGTTTTCATGTACAGTCTGTATTAATGGGGATTTCTCAGCTGAATGATGAGCCACATACTCCACCAATAAACTGTGTAGCTTTAAAAATATTTTATTTGTCTTTGTTTATACAAAAAAAATCTGACTTTGACAGTTTACAGCTCAAATAATGATCCAGTATCTAGGACCACTGACACTTTTCATGGAACAAAATGGATTAATCCAGACGTGGTCCTTCATTTTACATGTCAGATTCAATTTGTTGACACACTTTCAAAGCACTGAAATACTTTAAATATGAATTGTTCAGTTGTATGCAACTTAATATTACAGAAGTGCTTCTCATTATATGCTTCACTAATTCAAATGAAAGAAAATGCATCTCGGAGTTTGATTTCATGGTGGCATGGCTACTTTTTTCCCAGGAAAGAAAAGGCAGGCGTTGCGCCCTACAAAAATTCATCTAAACGCAATTGTGAGTTTTGACCCACCTAGGACTGCAGGTTGCTTGATTTATTTAAACTGCATTTGTAATGACTGACAGTATGTGCTAAGAAACAAGCTATTGCAGATGTTTAGTTTTGGAAAACTTTCCTTACCATCATGGAAAAAACATGATTTAGTGTTAGCTTTTTGCACCCTAATGAAACCATAGCAACCTTTGGGTCAGTTAATACTAGCTTCTTACCGCTCGGCATTTCTCTTTCTTTTTATTCTGAAAAGGTTTTAAACACATTCTAGAGGATGCACTGGACAGCAGTCCTAAAAGAAAATGCATGACAGGCACAGATATAAACCCATTATAGTTTTTATTTGGCATACAGAGGCTTTTGGTTCCTAATCAAGGAGCTTTAACGAGAGCACATATTTCGTTTACACCAAAAAGAAAACCAGTGATGGATTAGGTTTCTCATTTATCTGTATAAAACTGATAGCCTTTGTCCAAGACGTACAGAACTTCTGTTTTGACCATACTCCTTTGTGTAACAGCATGCAGGTTCTCCTGCATCTGTTATTTGTAATGATTATGAAGATGCCACCAGATGGCAAGGGCAAACTCACTTTAGTTTTTTTTCTTTACAAATTTTGCAGCAAATAAAATAAGAAATCTAAATAACAGGAACAACAATAATAAATGGTTGTTCTACATAATGTTGCAAAATCTACATTCAAACACCAAGATGCGCAATGTACCAGGGCACCATTAAATAACCATAACAACAAGCACATCTTTGTCTTCCTGTCTGACAGTCCTCCACACAGTCACAGACACTTTGTTCTTCAGTCCTAACAGCAGTCTGTGTCTCCTGCACGTTTTACAAGAGACACTCTCAGTGACGGAAGTGAAGAAGTAGGCTTTAGGGTAGAAGAGGAAAATAGATTTATTAAAGTTCGTAGTGGCCCAAGTCTTGTGCCTGAATGTGCCCCATCCTGTTTGTGCATAAACAGTATATTCAAATTGTACAAGTAGCAGCAACACCCCTGCTGAGAGGGGTCGAGGGGATGAACAGTGGGTGATGGCGAGGAGGTGAGGGAGGGTAACAGGAGCAAGGTGGGGAGCCATCAGGGCACTACTGTACAAGGCCGTCTTCGGGGGAGACTGGCTCTGTGGCATGCCCCCTGCGATGCCTGTGCTCAGTTTTGTTCCTGTTATCAGAATCTTCACGTTCACCTGTGTCTCTCTCCCTCTCTCGCTCCCTTTCCCTCTTCCTTTCCCTTCGACCTTCCTGGTTCTCCTTATCTTTGCGATTCCTCCGTTCTTTTCGCTCGTTCTTCCTCCGCCCTCCTAGAAATTAGGAAAATTTAAAAAATATTAGTGAAGTAGGGGAGAGGGATGAAGATGAAGCTCTTTTATTCTCTCCATTTTCATTTTGACTGGGAGCAATGAAAAAGAGTTTGTATAAAGCTTAAAAACATTCCATTTTGAATATTTTTTGTTTTTTCACTATTGCAATATCTATAATTGATATTTTCAATAAAGAATGATTAAAAACAAACTTTCATTTTGTACCATATAATATAATTAATACAGCAGGAGAAACTGCCCAAAATGCACATCATGTCAAATAGTGCCACTTGTTATTTGATAGCCCCTTAAGATGTCAGGCTCCTACAAGAATAGTTAATATCTTAATGAATGCTGTTAAGTCATTCAAGTTTTCTTAGGAGCATTAAACATTTCATACTCATCCATTTGTTTTGTTTATGCTGTGGATAAAAACATGAAAGCTGCACTTTGTTTGCTCATCTTAGTGCACCACATGCCATTTTATCTGTCGAACCAACAGCTGCATGAACATCTGTAAGTATTAAAAGCCTCCATATTTCAAAGAATAACTACCCCTTTAAAGTGGACAACACTGAGAATGAGCATGCTGTAAACAAACAACAGGGTGGAATCTTCCTTTAAATGTGTGACACAGGTTCTTGCAATACACTAGTTTCACCACTAGATGTCAACAGCACCTACATTGTCAGACTATCAGCTGTTGCAGTGCTTTCCCTGTGATGAGTAGACTTTTGTTAGAAACAGAAAGCTTTAAATAAATCCCTGTCTATCTGTTCTTGCAGCACCATGTTATAAACAAAACAAAGAGTTTAGAAAATTTGAAGGTTCATCTTTGTTGAATCTGCAACTATTAATGATAATGACAAGATCCACCCCCAGGGAGGTTGGAGCCAGGACCTGCAAGTTAGAGCGCTGTTGCTCTGCTGCTGGTCATGTGTGAATGGAAAGGAGCAGCACAGCCTGCTTGGCTCACTGGCTGGCTGGTTGGGGATTGTGAAACTGCTGAAGTAGGCAGTAAGCACAGACACATGGAGAGAGAGAAACACCAAGAGATCTCTCTTTGTCTCTGTCTTGTCCCCTTCATGTTCGGCCTCCTCATATTCATCATTTCCTTTGCTGTCTGTTCATTAGTCAAGACAGAGTTCTGGTTGGACCATGGCTGCACCATGGCTGAATTGCAGGGCAGGAAAGAGTAGGTTAAAAAAATCAAAGATAGTGAAGATAGCTGGGTGCATAGATGGATGGATGAAGGGATGGATGGGGTTATCTGGTGCACTGACTCATTCGAGGTCTGCCACCCGTCTTTTATAAACACAGGAAGTCCCCTTCGCTCTCATTGTTTTCTCTGTCCTGACACCATAACTATTTACAATTTCAGTGGATTAGTCATACTGTAGCCCCCGTGCTTTTGTCGAGCCACAGAAGAAACCTAATCTGTGCCAGTGTTGAGATGATTAGGAGACTGTTTATCAAACCAACCTGCATTTGGTTAGTTGGAACAGTTTCTGATGGGCTTTTTGTAAACTGTGTGTTGACGTGTGTAAGAGACCCCAAATGAGACACCTCTGGACATTTTGGAACATTTTCAACAGACATTTAGTACATTCCCAAAAGCTAGTTATTAATGGATAATGTCATCAAGCCTTCAAAGCTGTAGTGATTGAGGGGTAGGCTTTTGGGACAACAAAAATGTTTCAGTAATTTTATACACTGGAACTGGTGAAATAGTTTAAGGTTTTCACATTAGAGTGTTCCATATTTAAAAGTTGAACTGCTCTAAAATGAGCATGGATTTGTCTCGCTGTGGCTCTAAGGGTTCTAAAGCGCCTCAATTAAATATACTAAATATATTTTTCTCACAAAATAAGAGTTCCAGACAGTGATACTGTTGTGTTCTGGGGAATTTGTGTGTCTACAACTGAAATGTATCCAAAAATGGTCATGCTAGAATTGATCAGGTATTGTTATACTTGGCACAATTTATTTTGTGCAGACAAATGATTTAAACTGTTGCTACTAGATTCATTTTGTAAGCATGCATTTTAGGAGTTTACATTTCTACTATTTGTACATAGAGTAGTTTGTGATGTGGCAGAAATGCAGTCATACTGTATTAGTCAAATTCAGCGCTCATTGTAAAGTTGCGCCAAATGAAATTTGTAAACACAGTTGTTCCTTTACTGTAAGTGTTCTCAGGATCCACATACAATTAGTGCCACTTGTGCCAGTACAAGATAGTATTTGTCAGAAGTAAAAATTAAGAACATTTAATGCCACCTTTAGTTAAGTGAGCATGCAGAAATGTGTTATGCTTTTCATCCTATACTATTAACCTGAAATCCCTGTCTGCACACTAAACACAGCCATTAGTTTGTCTTCACATCTAGAGATCTGTTATGGCGCATTCACAAAGGGCAGGACACGGTAAACTGTACTGAAAGAGAGGGGCTCTACTGAATGGGACACTACACATTGGCTCAAGGGCGCAATGCTTGCGTGAGCATGCAAGTAAAGGAGACATACAGCCAAAAAAGGAGCCGTAGAAATGATGAATAATTGGAAAAAAAATATCCAAAAAAATAATCAAACCAGAAAGCAGTGGGGCACTGAGGGTAACTGGGGATGTGTTTATATGTATGTCTAATTGTGTGTGTGCAGTTAGAGGAGCACGGTATGTTTTATTGTGGCACATCCTCTGTAGTTGGCGTTCTGTCGTCCGGGGGGCTTTTGGTGGGAGCCAGGCTGGGATTAAAGGCTATGGCCTGTCCCACAAGTGGAATGCCTGCCGCATGTTCGCCAGGATGTCAGGGAGGGGTTTCTGTGTGTGGATGTCTATAACAATCCCTCCTCACTGATTGGCTGATGCCAGCCTGCTTAACTGTATGTTTCTGTGTGTAATAGGTCTGTGTAAGTGGAAGGGGCCTAAGGTTTGCACAGAACACATAGTCTGACAGCAGAGGTAGAGAGGTGAACAGTAAGATGATCAAAAACGAATTAAACAGTATTAACTTGAGAGAGGAAGTGATTGATGAGAATGTGTGTGAACATTCACAGTCTTTAGCTGTGGCTAACAACGGAACAGTGCCTTTCTGATGTCTCTGATTCTAAGCCTTAATATGACATCATGTTTGCTTCAGCTTTTCTGATGTTAAAACTGATTTAAACCATTGTTTAGGGGTCAACCAGGACCAACTGGAAGTTGTAATTTTGAGATGGTTCTGTAGAACGAGAGACAGTAAGAGCTACAGATTAAATCTACTCCTAAAGAGAAGCTGACATTTTGGGAAATATTATTTGCTTTCTTTGCTGTGAGCGAGCTTTAGCCAGATGAAGATTTACTTATTTTAAGATGAAAGATATGGGAACTTAAAAGTATGAAAAGATGGGCCGAGTGAAAGGAGAAGTGAGGAGAAGAGAAAAATACAGGGAAAGCAGGATGAACAGGATGGCGAAAGAGGATGATATGAACACAGATCCATGTGGAGGAGTAAACGATGTAGCAAGGAGAAGGACAGGAAGGAGCAAGGCAGGATGGAGGGGGAGGAGAAAAGCAAAGGGAGAAAGTGCAAAAGAGGAGGAACAGAAGAAGAGGAAGTATCAGTGTCTGAGGGCTGCTGGAGGATTACTGGGGGCTCTCTGAGGTCAGACCACTGACCCCCTAGTGTGTGCAGAACGTAAACAGCAGGGAGAGGATGCGCTGAGGCAGATAATTAGCTCTCATTCACCGCAGATGCTCTGCAAGCGGGGACTACTGGGTAATCACAGTCGATAAATGGGGTCTGTAGAGTGTAAAATTGCAATTCTTTTTTTCTTTTTCCTCTCTCCCCTCATCCCATTGCTCTGTAACGCCCCTCTCTTCACTGGGCTTTGGCTAGATCAACAGAGCTGTTGACTCGACATTAAAGTCTGTGCCCTGACCCGACTGACTGGGAGCATCAACAGGGAGCTTATATGGGGGTCAGTGTTTTCCTTACTGTAGTAGGGTGTGTGTGTGTGTGTTGATGAGGGAATGGATCAGAAGAGAGACACAGATAGAGAGAGAGGGGGATAGTCAGGGTGAGAGAGGGCACATTACACAGTCTTCCTTATAAAGCCTTGTCAACTCATTTGACTTTCTTCACAAATTACAGTTATTTTAGTGCTACAACGTTGGTGTGTGTGTGTGTGTGTGTGTGTGTGTGTGTGTTGTGGTGTGCCTGTGTGACTATGCAAGTGTGAAATGGTGAATTTGCCAGATTTAATTGAAAGCAAGATTGTGTATGTGTATCTGTTTTGAATGTGCAAGTGTTGATTTATGCGAGTGTGTGTGTGTGTTGGCAGCTGTGGGGATAAATCAATACTGATCCACTGGTCGCCGTGTGCCTCCCAGGGGGAGGATGTTGATGTTGAGCTGGCTGTTTCTGCTCCAGAGCCAACTGGTTTTCTGCTGGATCTCACACACACGCACACGCACGCACACACAACTACTTGTACTTCTGTCTTTGTGAGGACATTCATTGACATCATGCATTCCCTAGCCCCTTACCCTAATACTTAACCATCAGAACTAAATGTCTAACCCTAACACTTACCCTAATACCTAATTCTAACCTGAACCCTAAACCAAATCTTAACCCTCAAACAGCTCTTTCAGAAAGTGAAGACCAGCCAAAATGTCCCCACTTTCCAAAAATTCCTCACACTAGCAAAAAAAATACTTTTTTGGTCCTCACTATATAGCAAGTACAAGAACACGCACACACACATTCACACATGTACACACACAGTGTTTGTTCTGTAAAAGTGTGAGGCCTCAGGGGGCTGGATCTCAGTCCCCTACCCTGTCTGCGATCTGTCACTTAACACTACAGAGCTCGGGCTAAAAAACAGCCAGCCTTAGCCTCCGACCACCTCAGTAACCACATACATAGTACACACAGTACACACATAACACAAAGTAATCGTAAATGTGCCACTGCATCTGGTTTTATAAAGATACAAACCCATGTGATAGCGGTTTTCCACTATTTATTAGAAATGATCATGCTATTCCATGTTTACTAGGAGCAGAGAAAGTGGTTTTACAGTTTAAAAATCCAGAGGTCTCAAGGGAAAACACAAAACATACCCATTGCAACATCACACACGTGTTTCCTCACAGTGACAATCCTTTGAATAAACAGTTGTAGTCCTGAGCGGAAGAACAACTAGCTCTGATTATACAAGGCCTGGAATTCGTAGAGAACAGAAATCCTGCAGTGTGTCACAAATTCAATGCTGGCAGTGACTCTGGTAGGTCAGTAGAAACTACCAGACAGCATGTAGGATGTCCCTATTTTGAAATTTTGTTTTTTGACATTTTAGTTTTTGATGCTGGATCAAAATGATCTTGACAGAAAGCTCTGAGACATAAATGCTGCAGCTGTGCTGCGGGTGTGGTCTTTACCTGGACATTTCCTCCTCTTGACCAGGCACTCTTTAATCTCTGAAATTTCAGGGCAGGGTTCACCAAAGGGCGATGGGTACTGGAGGACCTGCCGTGTGCGGGTCTCCTGACCCCGCTTGAAGCCACAGGTTCGACCAGACCGAGAGCAGGGACTCCACTCATTCCAGTCACCTACCTCGCAGTGCACTGACAGGGGGAAAATTAGGCCAGAGAGGTGAAGGTGAGAAACATTCTATGCTAAGAAAGGGGTTGATCTGTTTTCTTCAAGCTTATTTGCTACTTGTAGTCATTTTACATCAATGACAAAAAACAGGACAGGCATCTTTGGGTAATCATAATCAGGATAATCAGCTTTATTTGGCCAAGTACGTTACACACACAAGGAATTTGTTTCCAGTACAGAACCAAGGCAGCCATCTGTGGCGCCAACTCAGCTGATGGCTCTAACCATCGGGGGCAACTTTGGTGGACATATCCACAGACAGACAGACAGACACACACACACACAAACACATAATGGACTAACCTTGTGGTGTGCACTCCATGAGGCTGTCGTCGGGCTCATAGTTGTCTGGACAGACATGGTGGCACCTCCCACTGAGCTGGTACAGGCCTGGCCGGCACCGCGTACATGTGTCGCTGTTCGCACATGACTCACACTCTGCAGGGCACCCTGCAAAAACAAAAGCGCAGTTATGTTTCTGTGATTGTAACAGCCAAATTTAACACAAAAACTAAACATGTTTTATGAACTAGTTATGCTATGTTTCAAAGGTGAGAATCATTTGATAAACTCCAAATGGGTAACACGGTGATAAATACAAGGTTGATCGAGTTAAAGGGCAAACCCCGTGTTTTATTCCTGTCCCTGATAAAAATGAATTCTGGGCACTCACTAGGAATACATTCCCTCTGTGTGTCACTGCGGACCAGCCCCTCGGGACAGTTCTCCTGGCACTTGCCCAGATGAAGGTAGAATCCCGCTCGACATCGCGTGCAGAAGTTCTTGTTGAAGCAGGAGTCACACTCCAACCTGCACTCTAACAGAGAAACATAAAGCCACACCAGCATTTATTTAAACCGTGCAAGTTATTGTACGTCTCCTGTGTGTTAAATATACAGGGTGTCGGTGTGTGTGTGTGTTTGTATTTGCATGACTGATGGCGAGTACAGTCAGGAATACAGGCCACTGCAGGCAGGTTGATGAGCAGGGTGGCATCTGATTTTAAGTAAAGTAACACTTGATTTAATTTAATGTCACCAATAAGAAACATACCTTTAATAGGTATTGCTTTTTTCAGTTACTGTAGTATAACTGTATGATATCATATTTCACCAGCAGGTCTTGAAACTGCTGCTTGTAAAGAAGTGTATATGGAGGGAGGGCATATATTTTGACGTCCTGCAGCTAAATAGACCTATGTATGTCATGAATAGAGGTCACATCTAACTCAAGGCAAGTCTGACACACTTGTCTGTGTGTTTATTATGAGAGAAGGTTACAGTGAGACTCAGAGAACAATGAATTGCACAGAAGTCTGGGACTATGCAGAGGCTTACTTGTGCAGGTGTTTCTTTCTGGTGAGCGTGTGCCATAAAAGCCTGGAGGACAGGAAGTCATGCACACTCCGATCTGCTTCATTCCAATCCTCTCCAAATGCATGAAGAAGCGTGGCTTGCAGGACAGACAGCCATTGTAGTCAGAGCAGGTCAGACAGCCACCCTGCTGGCACCCTGAGCTTACACCAGAGATCACTGTTGACAGGAGTAGGGAAATGTTTAAGCACATGCTCGAATACATAAAAATAAACGATAAATTACTTTTTGGGGCTGTTAAATAAAATTAAATGAACAAGCAGCTTGTCAGCTTGTTGGAGACACCACAGCATTTGATAAACCACAGTGTCCCATTTATAGCCATTTTGGAAGTGTTTGCAGATACCATGCTAGTTGGCTACTACCAGACTGTGGCTTACTAAAAGCTCATAGCAGGAACTCCTCTTTCTGCTGGTGCCCATTCCTACTGATACTAGCCTTGTGTTCAAGGCTCTAATGCTGTCTAAAACAACAAGGAACAAAGAATAACCTCCTTTGTATCAATGGCTATATGCTCTAAAAAATAATGTCCTTCATATAGGCCCCACAGCTAACAAGCAATCAAACCCTGACTTTAACGTTTTGACAGACACTAGACTCTCGAAAATATGCACCATATGCTGTGAGTGTCATTTGTGTTAGTACAATGGAATATTATATTTTCTTTTAGTGGTTTAATGGTTTCTTGCTACAGTGCCCTGTACCAAACAGGATTCACAACCTATTCCAAAGAGTTTAATCCAGGTTTGTAAGCTTTAAACGGCGTAGTTTCAGTGTAGCTGTCCAGTGGCATCACTGTGTTTGGCTCTACAATATCAACATCAGTACTTCAGCAATGGCACCTAACTATTGTTGAACTGCTGTATTTTTGAAGAACACATTTATGTTTAACAGAGGACCAACAATGTAGCATTATGATATAACAAATCAGTAACAAAAACTACAAAAAAGTTTCCAGCATTTTAGAACAACTGAGGCTGATTTAATTTGCTAAAAATTAAGTTTACTATGTAGGTTTTAAAATATATGTCCAGATGTGTATAATACAAATATTTGCTGCATTATGTTTTCCGGTAATGAGTGCAAAGGACAAACAAAGTCAGCTGTATGACACAGAACTTCTCACCTACTGTTTCAGCAGACAGTGCAGATGACAATACTGTAATTCATACTATGTTTACAGCTCGGTTTATGTATATAAATACTAGTGTGTTTAGTTTATGCTGATACATTTTAAACTAGAGTTTTCATTTCCCATTCTTCACTAATTTATGGGACGATTCACCAGATTTTGTCTTCCGAGGATGAAAGCCCAGGTTGTAGCTCTGTCATTTTAATTATGTGTTGCCAGCCTTGCGACAGACATGTTAATATTTCCCAAGTGTATTTCAACATGATAGTGTGTGCTTAAGTTTGATTTAAAACATACAGTAGATATATGGAGTGCCATTAACAGATTGCAGACCTCAGAAAATCCAAAGGTTATAAAGCTAAGGACTGAAAGTCTTCAAGATATACTAAGTGCATATAAAAGGAAAAAAATACATTCTGTACTTTATGCCACTAGTTTCCTGAAAATACTTGTATCTCATATCCTTTTCTGTATCTGATTGAACGTTGTGGACAAAAACATAAAGGATTTGGGTGGCTGCATATACATCCACATGACAGGCTCAGGGTAATTCAGAGAAGGTATGTTCAACTCCTTCAGCACATGTTACAATTACTGTATCACTGTTTTTATGAATGGATAGGTTTAACCCACTTTTGTTAGAAATGCCCTGCTTTAGTTAAACTGGGAGAGCAGTAGAGGGTTAAGCTGCTAGTTTATCATAGAGGGTTTGAGAAAATCAATTTACATTGCATGTTGCAGCCTACTTATTTACTTATAGCAGAGTTATATCTGTGGTATAGAATCAATATGTAGGCAACAGCCATGAGAGACACACTGCTGTTTTCCAAAGACACTGTTTGGTAAGTGCTGCAGTAGCTACAATCAAAAGGAGTTGGTTTTCCTCTCCAGCCTTGGTATTTCATGCCAATGGGTTACGCTGAGTCAAGATGCCAGTTTACCATAGATCATGGGCGCTTTGTTTGAAGTATCTCAGCAGTCTTTACAACTGCTGTCCATTTGTCCACATGTGCTCCTGCCAAGCTACCCTGATTCACTTAAATCTTCAGATGCAGGAATTTGGCCTTGCCCTCACACTTGTTCCAACAAAACCTCAGTTGGACAGCATCTTGCATCACATACCAACAAAGTCACACATGTATAAACACATTAACATGCTGGCGCACACACAAATGCAAATGATTCTTGAAGAAGAATTGGTAAACAAAATAGAAGTAACAAATGTTAAAGAGCATTTTGCTCACAGTGATAAATATCTGCCTCTTTAGAAATCATTTATTTGTTCCTGATGTGGCACATTTGTTTTTCCTACCTCTAAAATGCATACATTTTATGTTCAGCCTTCAATCAAGAGCTAAATCCATCTATTGTCAACTTCCATGAAGCTGACATGTCTTCATAAACTATATTGAATATATATACAGTTCCCACTGTCAGCATCCAGGCTTTCATTTTTTGATCCATCATCACAGACAGGAAGCACAGAGCTCGGGTTCTGTCTCTGGATGGTAATTTTGGCCTGTTAACTGAATGGTCATTGACTCCCAACTCACTCTTACCCCCTTCTTTCCCTCTGAAGTCTGTACTCATTCACCCTTTCACCAGCTAATCCCTCCATCCTCCCTGATATCACGGGAATTGTTAGATATCTGCGTCCTTGGTGGAAGTTCGGATGTTTAGAAGCACTATCAATTAATGGACACTGAGTCAGTCTAGAAGGCACTTCACACTGTAGCAACTTCCTTAATCAGCGATAAATGAAGCTTTAGTGCTGGAGTCAGTATGTGGATTTACTTTAGTGAAGAAATGTTCTTTATCTTTATTGGCCAAAAAACAGCGGCTTACCTTGTTCTGCACTGAAACACATTAATAAAAATTTTAAAAGTCTGATA
Organism: Monopterus albus; assembly: GCF_001952655.1. Taxonomy (NCBI): domain Eukaryota; kingdom Metazoa; phylum Chordata; class Actinopteri; order Synbranchiformes; family Synbranchidae; genus Monopterus; species Monopterus albus. The sequence goes on from NW_018127911.1 coordinate 6,751,148, forward strand.
TTATTGAAGAAGGACCAGACATAGATTTGTTTCTTCTTTTTTCAAATAGCACCCAGCTATAAAATCAAGATGGAAGATGATGGAATCTTGATGTTTAAAAAACACAACTGTTTTTTTTTTAAAAAGCACACTGTTTGCAGACTTCTCAGTCTTGGGGTATAATTTATGAAGGGAAGCACTAGAGTAGCCTCAGATCACTCTCCGGCTACACCTCTCTCACTCCAGGGTGAGAGGTTTTTAAATATTGTTTACTGGGAAATAAACACTTAACAGAGAGAATCAGTATGCCTTGATGGAGCATAAAGTAGACACTACAACATCTGTTTTTTCTACTTTAGTGTTTTTTCTCTTTCATTATTAGGTCGGATGTCTTATTCACTTGTATGTCAGTTTGCTGCAGTCTTATTTACCCCTGTACTGAACAGCATTTAGTTCTTCAGGTTTGACCTAAACTACAGTGAACAGAGCTGCCAAAATCAAGATGGTGAAAAGAATGTCCACAGTGGTGATCACAAAAGACAAGACACCACAAGAGAAAGAAGACACAGATCAGTCCCAGGTCACAGGGATAAACACATCATTCTGAAGGTCTGTTTCAACCATGCCGGCAAATTATATGTAGAATACCCCAGTTGTCACTGCTCCTGTCAGACGGACTTAGTCACAGTGCAAATCTGGAGTCTCTGAGTGATAAAGTGTGTTTGTGAAGAAAACAAAAATTGATACTTATGTGTCATGGAAAAAGGCTACATAATCCTAATCCCTTATACCTAATCCATATAGGTTATGAGAAAAGAAACCGCCAAGAGTTTATTCAGTATGGAACGTCTCTGGTGTTTTGATTGAGCCTACTTTACATTATTTCACCTTGAAACTCATCGCTGAGCTACATCACCAAATATGGGAAGTAAAGATGTGCATGTCCATTGGAACACTGATCAGATACCCGTAAACCAGACTCCGTGCCTGAAGTCGGAGGCTATGGCCGCTAGAGAGCAACGGGAACCAGGAGACTGCGCACAATTAAGGTTTAAAATGAAACATATCCAGTGTGGAATGCAAGTGTGAAATTACTAAAAGGTACCATGTAGGCCTACTATACAATCAACCAGCTAATTGACTGGAGCATGCGCTGGAATTGGCCGAAATCGATCAATTTAAACTTTTGTAATTAAGCAGATTACACATAACAGCTACACTGAACAAAGGGTGCAAACACCATATGCAGAAAAGTAGAGCTGGAAGTGGTAAGAATATCTTTATCATCTTTATGTCCAGAGGATCACTACAGTGATTCATAACCTGCCTCGGACACGAGTTCTCAAGTTATGAATTTATTTTGTCATAACTGGAACACCGATGGCAAGTGTTGTGCGCCTGTGAACGCTTGGTGACCTACGTACTCTACAAGTTTATCAATTTATTACAATGCCCAAATAGTAATGTGCCTATTACCAATCAACTAGTTTTATTTATGTATTTATTCATTCATTTGCAAACCGTGTACACTATAGGCAGGGGACCTTTGTGACTTGACGCATAACTGAGTAGACATGGAATGCTTGAAAGTATAACAATTAAATGAAGACAAAACAACATACAGCCTGCGCTAAGTGTGTGCACCAGGATGCCCCACTTCACTTCAGGCTACTCACGTTTATGTTGTCGGTGCCTGGGGCTGCTGTGTTGCTGACAACCAGTGTAATCCATGCAGTGCAAGATGATCAAAACAAAGGAGATCAGTTGTAATTGCATAGTAGCCCAGAGATGATGCTCGTAAAGCCAATGTCAATGTTCACCAAAACACTTCTTGGATAAGATTCCGTTATCTGTCTCCAGGCGCAGGCAGAGGTTGGAAGGTGGATAATTCCTAGATACAGCAGGAACCCCAGCTATGTGGTGATATGTGGTGATGATAGTGTACGGTGGCCCAATGATGCCTGGGCCGCTTAGACTGTAACATCCTGGATATGATCTTCATATGTGCCAAAAAGCCAGACTGGGTCAGGGATTTATCCGCGCTCTGATAAAAAGCATTCCCTCCAAAAAACGCACCAACACCACCAGCTCGATTTTCATCCGTTGCGCGCAGGACGCAGAAACAATCAGTGTTAGTAAGACGGATTAGTTATGATTGACACGACCCTCAAAAAGTTTGAGATCTTATATCCATTTTGTAGAACTCCACGTTGACCTTTCTCCTCTTCTCCTGGTGTGTGATGTGTCCCGGTGTGTGGATACCCTAATGTGCCAGGCGCGCCGAGGGTCTCGGCTTCACGTCAGCATCAAGCACAAAAAGTAGAATGATGGCTTTTAATTTTAGAGGGCCAACACGAATAGCAAAATCACTTTCTAAGTCGAAAGTGTTTTGTTGCTCCTCTGGCTGTCAAACACACACCTCCTCGAGCTCGTTGTCGGCAGAAGGCAGCCAAAGTAAAACTTCGCAGTTTCAGCGCTTTTCTGCGTTGCGTGCAGGACCAATTCACTCCCTTCCTGTCGGCCCGCTGATGATTTCAGCCCTCTGCTGTGTCTTCGTCTCTCTCTGGCCATATGAGCTCCAAAGTTTATTTAGAGGACAAGCCCCCCGCGTCAGAGAGAGAGGGAGGGAGAGAGAGGTAACCTATTGAAGTTATTTCAGTAAGGGCTTAGAAAGGTGTACTATAGCTTCTTAATGTCTGGATAGTCATGCTTCCATGTGATGCTTTAAATCATCTTAAACAGGATCTGAATCGAACAAACTCATGATATGATTCAGCTGTGACCAGTGGACCTCATTTTCTGTGTTTAAACTGACAAACGTGTTATTCATTTGAAAAAACAAACGGTTTAATAAAGCTAACAGAAAATCATTTATTCACACAAGCCAAATTCATAATAACCAGCTACCTACATGAAAAAGAAAAAAATTATTTGGTTTGACACTCTGATAGCCTACATCAATCCTGACAGTAAATGTCAACAAAGATGTTATTTGGTCTTTTTCCCTAAAGGTTTTGTATGAACACAAGTGAGAGAGATGTGGGTATTTTTAAAGTCAGTTCTTATTCTGACTGAAATGATCGTTTATACAATTCAGTAATTCACAGTACACACAAATATTGACTTTAAAGTTACTCTAGTAGGACACTGGCTTTTCCAGGATATATTTGAATGTCTATCTAAAAAGATATAAAGTTAGTTTGAATAATGTTAACCTGCAATAAGTCTGCATATTTATTTTCAATTTAGAGAAAATGTCATGTCATATTTTGTTTATAGGTTATTTAAGGGAAGCAATGGAGAAGGGTTCCTCACTTTTTTCCCTACCCAATTTAGTGGAAGTGACACCTTGACGTTGAGAGAGAAATCAGCAAAAGCAGCAACATCTCATCTTGTCACCTCTAGAGGGAGATAGCACCACAAAAGCTTGAGGCACAGTGTCATGACAAAGTGGCATGGGTACCTTTCCCCACAGAGCCCAAATGCCATGTTGTTTGTGTAGTTATAATATACAATAAGAGAAACATAGCCAAACTGAATATGTGCATATTAAAAACTATGAGAGGATTCAGGATTGTTTTCCTTTTAAAGTATTTCATCACATTAAGCAAATAATTATATCTTGCTCATCAGTCGCTGTTTTATTTGTCACCAGAGCCTTAGTGAGTTTTTTGGTGATAAATTAATACAGAGACTTTGCCATAGCTGCCCAGGTTTAGTGAACTGTGGCCTCTGAACAGAGCATTGTAAGGGGGGCTGATGCCTCATATGTCTAACTAGTGTGATGATATTTAGGGAGAACAGTACACATGAGTTCAGTGCTGCTCCTTGCTGTGGCTTCTGGTCTTCCATGAGTCACTGTGCTGAGGAAAGCAATGCAAACACAGTGTGGGCTCTTTCCTTATGGGAATATTCCCTGTTTGTCCAGTACTAACTCAACCAGGCCAGTAAGGCTTAAGAGAGATTGGTGCATTGTTTTAAACCCTTCACTTTCACTGGGGCAGACTGTTGAATCCAAATCCAAAGCGATGCATTATAGTTATACATGTACCGCTAATATTCAAATTTAAAACATCAAGTTGTTTTCTAATAGATTCATAACTGAACAAAACACAGTCTAATATACTGGTCTGTCACAGAGACTGTGAATTTCCATAAGCTTCGGTATCAGATTTAAGCTGATGTGTGTTAAATTAACATGTCTGTGTAAAAAAAACAACAGAAAAGCAGTAAAATAATTTGATGAAATTATGTGAAAAATTGAAAGAAAATTGAAATTTCCCTTCTCTCTCTCTTGTGTCCCAGTGATTTGATTTTAAGGGGGGTAGAAGAATAATGCTTGTCTTTGTATTGCCCCACCATCTCCTGGGGGTAGGTTTGTGTGTGTGTGTGTGTGTGTGTGTGTGTGTGTATGTGGATGTGGCAATAGGGTGCGGAAGGTTAAGGTCACTTGGTCAGTCCCTGTGACTGTCCAGTGAGAGAATCAGTCGACACCTGTAAATGAAGTCGGGCAGGTGCGCACTACATATTTTTTTCTAATACCACATCTAGTCCTAACTTATCCTTAATCTAATGTAGGCCTTGTTCTCAGGGGACATGTGAGAGGGTATGCTACCGTACCATCTTTACTGTCAAAACGTTTTGAAAAAATTAAAGCTAACACAAATATTTTGGACCCACACAACAAAGATTTTTGTTTTGTGATTTGGACACATAGCTGAAGAGAATATGTTATCTTTGATGTTGCCTAAAAAGGTACAAATATTTCTCAGTGCTCAAATTGAGAAACAAATGCATGTTATACAGCTCGACATTTTCCAGAGATACCGAACAATTCACCCTGAAGTGCAGGGTGATGCTCATTAAAGAGAGTTCTTGAGGAATGCACCCACAAAAATGACATCTTTGGGGTTAATATTTTCCTTAGCATAAACATGACAGCTTCAGTTAAGCATTGGCACAAGCAGATGAATAATATCAAACCTGTCTGACATAAATTACATTCATGTATTATTAAATGCTTTGCCAATGACATTGTGGTTACAGTGTAATCACTGGCTGGCCTACATTCAGAGGCAATGCGTTTTTCCTGAATGGATGAATTGCTACATTTATTAATAGCAGCAGAGCCACCAAGAGATGGCTGGGGTGGATGGCATACCAGGTTTCACATGCGCTGTCTCGTCTGTGGTTTGTTTTAGGCAGCAAAAGCACTTTGGTTAAGGTTAGGGAAGGATCATGGTTTTAGTTAAATGCACTTGCATGCTTTGATTTTTGGCCACTGTAAAATACAACACTAACCTATGATCGTCAGTTGCTATTAGGAACATGCTAACAAAGGGCTGCCTGTTTATACACCTACCAAATAACAGAGCACTGTTAGCATTCATTTATAGTTGCTTTCTGGTCATCAGACAAATGTAAGGTCAGTATTGGCTGTATCCAGTATCACTCACTACACACCGAATGCTGAGGGTGTGAGTCTGTTCACTATTTAATGCACAGAAAAATTCCAAAGTGAAACGTGACGAAATCATGTTAATGCTGTAGACACTTTCTGCTAACAATCCACAATGCAATGCTATGTGTTTTACCAATGAGAAAATTAATGTTCTGTGGCTGTACAGCTGTGGTGTTTATGCAAAATGAAGGTGATTATTAAGTGTCTGAAAATCTGAATTTATAGCTCACTGCTGAGTGAAGAATAGGAAGTAGTGAATGAATGAATGGATGAAGGAGGGAGTGTTTTCAGACACAGTCACTGATCGTCCATTTATTTTTGTTGTGGTTACCAAATGCTGCACTATGTTCACTGGGAAGTTGCTGACTTTGTTTTTAGTTTCTTGCTAGGTAGTTGGTGTACTGTACAGTTGGTTTATCAGAGCCTTTGACCTAAAACCACCTGCCTGCTGTGTCTAAATGATGCTGATGAGAATTGTATATTAAAACAAAAACAGTCAATTTGCAGGTGGAAAAAAAAGCCAAAAGAGGCTAAATGCTCCACAGAGAAGAGGGAAGTGCAAAGCTGTGTGATAGCTCTTTGTGGGCTTGTTACTACAGTTGATGTAGTCAGTTCTTCCATTGTTGACATAAAAATAGTGATCAGAGCAACCTTGATGGGAACATCACAGTTAAAGAGGCTGCAATTCAAGTATCATAACATTTTTCATACCCCGGAATAAGTGGATGCTTGGTTATTATACTGACACTGAAAAAAATACACCTACCTCAACATTATCAAGAAAATCATGTTGCTAATCCTCAACAGTATCAGAGTAGCAAACATACCACTACACCACACAGCTCACATCTGTAAACTCTGAACTATTCATACCTAGGCCAATGACTCATAAAATTCCCAGATGACAGTGACAATGCTGATCCACTGTGCTGTCATCAGGTTATGTATTAGTCTGGGCTCAGTGTGGACAGCAATTGATAGCGTGTGCCTCAGTGGGGTCTGTGAATACATAATGGCTTTGTAAGAAGATTTTTCTGATGTTGCATCTATTAAAGCTGCAGACATCTCCATGGCAATCCTGCACATTCAACAGCACAACAGTGTTATGAAAATAAACATGCATGAGCATACTCACATACAGTCAGGGAAAAAATTATTTGAACCCCAGCTGATTTTGTAAGTTTGCCCACTAACAAAGAAATGATCAGTCTACAATTTCAATGGTAGGTTTATGTGAACAGTGAGAGACACAACAATAACAAAAAAATCCAGAAAAATGCATTACAAAAAAAAGTAATTTGCATTTTCATGAATGAAATAGTATTTGATCCCCTATCAATCAGCAAGATTGAAGCGAGAGCAGACGTCTTTACTGCTCCTCTTGTCTGTTCTACGATTTTTCACATCTTCTACATTTTCAAATCTTTGAACAAATTCTACAACTATTAAAATGCCTCCAAGAGGGAAAAGAGCTAATAAATCAGATGCGAATGAGGATGTTGAAGCAGAAGAGGATTATATTTCAGCGG
>NW_018127911.1:6762906-6763172 GCF_001952655.1 Monopterus albus
CCGCTGTGTCATCAGCAAACTTTAGGAGCTTGACAGAGGGGTCCTTCAAGATGCAGTCGTTGGTGTAGAGTGACAGCAGAGGGGAGAGCACAAATCCCTGGGGGGCACCTGTGCTTATTGTCCGGGTGCTGGATGTGGTTTTCCCCGGCCTCACCTGCTGCTTCCTGTCTGTCAGAAAGCTAATAATCCACAGACAGGTCAGAGCAGGCACAGTGAGCTGGGTCAGTTTGGAGTGGAGGATGTCCGGGATGATGGTGTTGAATGCC
>NW_018127911.1:6763213-6775088 GCF_001952655.1 Monopterus albus
ATGGGTCCATGGGGAATTGAGGTTGTGAAAAAAAAAAAAAAAAAACCCCAACAAAACACCACTCTGCTGTGTACATTTGTGTTAAAGCGCCCATGGTATGCTTTTCCTTTTTTTCTGACTTATTTACAATGTTACAAAGGTGAACTATCATCTTAGACGTGACCTAAAGCTAAAAAATGAGGTGTACATATGTTCTAGTATTCACATAAACTTGCCTGACATCCACCGGTGCCATTTTAAAAGTGGAATTTTTCAACTGTGCCTGGTTTTGTGGATCTATTTTACATCCTCCTGCTGCACTGTGACCAGGGATGTGGATAAAAATACAGGGCCTGAGGTTACTGCATGTCCAGGAATGTTCGTGTACAGGGACTTGTTGTTTTACTTGACCAGGTCTAACCTACAGGCAGCTCGCCAGTGAAACACTCTGTGGCAGTGAATGATCAGCTCATCAATGTTTTATTCCCTCGGAGTACAGTACCTGTTTGTTTTGACTGCTTGAGGCCAGTGTGTCTGCTACATGTGATGTGATGTGGGTTAACAAGTGGATTAGCAATCCATGATGTTATTGTTAGTGCTAGCTACCTGTTGGAATTAATTTCACTGCTTTGGGACTGTATGTGGTAGTGTGGGGGAAGATGCAGCAACCACCGGTTGGATTTACCGACCTTGGAGCTACTTGAAAGGGAGTGACGTTTCCACTCCTGGGTGGGACTTGACAGTAGGTTTAAAGAAAAACACGGTGCATGCCTGTTAATGCGTTATTTTGTTAGAGAATTGTTGTAAGGCTGGTGAAGTTACCATGTCTGCATTATGCAAGTTAAAATATGAGGTTTCTCAATTTCTCAACCTCTTTTCATCTGTACATATACCATTGTTTACCTATCTATGGAGGAGAAATTCAAATTAATTAATGCTGTCGCAGTTTGTTGTGCTGTCCACTTTCAGCACAACACCGGCAGCAGGAGTTGTGTGTGTTCTATCTTGTTTTTGGGAAGGTAGGTAGGTAGGTAGGTACTTTAGGAAGAGGCTCTTTAGTTTTATCGTTCTGAAATAATTACAGACTGTTTGGAGTTATGATGGTGCAAAGCTAATCTAGAGGTACCCAAGATTAAACATTCAGTGGCTGGAAATGAGCATGTTATGGGTTATTTAAAGAAGTTGTTTCACATTTAGCTGGTTCCCCCTGTTTCCAGTCCTTATTAAGCTAAGATAAAACAATGGTGGTGTTAGCCTCATACTTAACAGACAGATATGAGAGTAGTGTCAATCTAACTCATGGCAAAAAAAGAAAAACCGGATTTCCAATTTTGTCCAACTATTCATTTAGATGTCACTGCCACAACTGAAGGTTTTGCTCAGACTAACCTCATGGTGCATCATGGTGTTCTCATACATGTTAGAATATGATTTTCTGGAGGAATTAGTTTGTTTATAGATTTTTTTTTGTGAATGTGCATGCATGTAAGGAAATGAGTGCTTCATGTGGATGTGAATGCACTGAAGAATATGTCTTTAACCATGCAAGTGACCCCAGGAGGAATCCCCTCAGTGGGCTTGACTAATTTGGCCATGAGTGTGGCATTAACTACACATTCCTTTCGAAGTGGTGTCTCTGCTTCCCTCTCCCCTCAACAGCAATGTTTTAAATAAACTGAGCACAGGACTGTTAAGAAAGGCCGCCACTTTCTATGTCTGACTCGCGGTACAACCTCCCTTGATGTATTTCCGCTTCTTCTTGGTCTCTCTTTGAAAAACACGACTGCCCAGTTGATTGTCAAAGTGACTAGTATGACATGAATGGAGAAAAATAAAGAAAGTCCTTAGCTCACTTGGGTGAGGGGGAGGGTGATGGTGGTTCTTTATCCTCTAAAAATTAGGGGAAAAGTCAGTGAGCAAAGCCAGCCACCTCTTGACAAGAGTGAGAAAGTTTATATATTCTCTTCCCTCTCTTGCTACCCTAGTGTTGGGTTTCTTATGAAGCCGTGGAGAGACAATGACAGCATACTGGGGATCAAACACTGCTACCCAGGAAATTTTAATCATCAGAACACCACTGGCTTTTTTTCTCATCAGTTGTTGCCTGGCAACAGGTGAGGTAGACCCCAGGTATTCCCTGTGTGTGTGTGTGATATTTCTGTTGGGGAACAGGAGGGAGTGCAGATCAGGGTGTGTATAGAAGACCCTCGGGGTTATTTTATTAATCTGCATGGGGAGTCTTTTCTTTTTCTGCTTGATAAAACCCTTTCTGCTTTTTCTTTCTAGCAGGCAGCCTGTCTGCTCTCGACTTTTGTCCCGTGATCATTCAGCTCTGCAGGGACCCGTGTCAGGCATCCCCCTTAAAGACAGCCTGTGTTAGAGTAGGTGTGGGTATGTGTGAGAGATACAGAATACTGTAATCATTATCAAACGTTTGCAAAGCTGCATCTCTCAGGAAAATCTAGTTTATCATGCAAATACTATAAATCATTTTGTTGACATTTTACCAAAAACATGGTCTAGGAACGGCCTCAAGAAACTGAAAGAAGGCAGATGGCCTGAGCTTTATTTTTCTAGTGAACAATTTCCTCTCAATCTAAGGGGTCCTAATGGAAAGACCCTGAATTTAAACATGTGTGAAAGTACAATTTACCCCTTCACTTCTTAGCTAGGCAGAACAACCCCAGCAAACCACGCTGAAAAGAGAATTTGTATTTTTATGAAACAAATCAATGCATACATTTTTCCAACCAGTGAAAAAATTAGGACTCTTGCCCGCTTCCAGCAAAGATAATTGTTTGCCACATCTGTTCTGCTCACTCAGTTACCAGTGGCTAAAGTCGGGTTGCTGATTTCAGGAAATGTTGAGACAGTGTGGTTTCAACAGTCAACAAATAGCTTCTCAGATGTTCCAAACATTAAGACGCTGGAGTGATGCCTCGCCTGTAACAAACACACCACACTTGGAACACTTCTAATGGATAAGGTCTGTATGTTGCCTATTTCCAGAGTGTTTTGAGTGGATTCAGGGATCGTATTGCAGGGGAAGTATAATTTACAGTATGACAAAACTGTATGTGCAATTGGATCCACAGGAACTAACTGTTCCATATTGAACCATGGGCAGTTATCCAGACAACTTCCACCTAATACAAACAAAACTGAGACTTATGGACAAGACTAAGTATTGTCATTCTAGCAGCTAACATACAAATGTTAAGCAGGTAAAATGTTTCCTGAGTTTCTAAGTTTAGCATGTTAAGAGGGAGATTTGCAGTTATTTGATACTACACTAAAGTATTGGACAAAATAAAATTTTGACCTGATAATGAGAAAAAATACGAGTTATTAAAATTCATCCTGTGGATAACATGAATGGGTGTTTCATGGCATCTAAAGACTGAAACTTCCAAACTCATGGTGGTGCTGTCACTCTAGTCAGTAGGTTTCATCCTCTGGGGACAATGAATATCTGTACACAATTTCCCAGCAATACATAAAAAGTTGACATACATTATTTCAGAGCAGGTGACATTGCCTGCAGAGAAAAAAACATATTTTTACACGCAACTTTTAGATGTTCAATAAACTGAACAGATGTATTGCTGCTTATGTTGCCCCATAAGTGAGGTATCCTGTAAGACATTATATAATATATTTGTCTATGAAAAAAGTAACATTAGTAATGTATCACAGCTGTGATTCTGTTTCATCTTAGTCAGACATTGTTACAGTAACCAACAAAAAAAAAAGAAGTTGTACTCCCAGAGGCCAGCGGCTCTAAAAATTAACAAGTGTTGATTATTTGTGCACAAACAATCCATTTCATGTCTGAAAAGCAGTCATATAAAAATACCCAAGATCCATAAAACAGCAGGATTCAAGGACTGGTGATATTTAAACCCAAAGCTCATAGCAGGGACAATGCAGCTCATCTGCTGTAGCTGTAGAAATAAAAAAAAAAGTAAAATGAAGTTAAACTATAAGCATTACAGAGGGTACTGTGTCTCTGAATGTTCAAGGCTTTAAGTGTAGTGCTGATCTGATTGTAATTTAGCATTCTCTATGGTCTGATCTCATGGACCAAGTCACGCAGGGTTTATTTTGAGCTGAAAAGACAAGCACACAATGGTTCAAAATCAGCAATATGAACCACAACAATTATGGTGAGGTAAAAGTCTGTTGTCTAAGATGTTTCCCATAATTTGTGATTCAAATTGTAATTAGTGCCCACATAGGAAATGACATTTCTTCATCCCTGAAGTCGATGTGAAATACAGTGTTTACCCACAGAGAACTGGATTGTAGCTGGAAGGCACACATGGTCGAACGTATGTGTTGCACATGACGCCAGTAAAACATGATCCTTCATCTGACCAAAAATGAGGGTTGACTACATACAGTGGCTTTTTTAGCCAGTGATATAGCCTCTGTATAAAAGAAAAAGTGGGCTAACTGCAAGACACTGGGCTGTTATTTTATAAATCAAGCTGAATGAGCTGAGCGCACCATTCTGACTACACATATATAGAAAATGCTACCAACATTTTTTAAAGATAAACTCGAAGTTAATATACAAAGTTTGCAAAATGATTTTTGCAACATTTATGCCACAAATATCCACTCGTGACACCTCAAGCCTGACTACAGTTTGGTTATATTTAAGCAACTAAAACTAAAGACTGTTGTCATAGTTTGATATTGCAGTCTTTTTTGTGTACTTATTTGCACCAGCATTCTCAGTGTGTATGAGAAGAGGAGGGAAACACAGACATACAATAGGTATGGTCAGTGGAAATGCTACAAGATTTCAAAATCTCTTTTGAAATCTCTTTTCTTTGTGGTGAACCAAAGAAGGAAACTCCCGAAAACAACCATGAAAACACTTGAAACCACTTCTTGTACTCCCCTAGAAAACATCTTCGATTTATGCTCTTGTAAAATGGACTATTACTAATCATTGTCTCATTATAAGAGCATACTGTGGAAGACCTGGAACAGTTAGTCATTCTGTCAAACTTTGTGTAATTCATAGCTATGTGAATTGTCCACATGCACGAGAAACTGCAGAAAATCTGGTAAATTGACTCATCTTCCTTGGTTTCAATTGTTTTTATTAATGACAGAGGACAGAGCAGAATCACGCAATCAGGATCCCATCTTAGTGAGTTCCAAATGGCATTGAGAGGGTTTTTTTTTTTTTAAACATGATATATTCTCCCAAAGGTAAATTATTACCTCACTGATTCCTGTTAGCATTTTTTCAACCATCCTATAATGTGATTGGGTTATTTTAAAACTGTGAACAACAGTGTCATTAACATTGGTTCAGTGCCTAAAATACCTTCAGCACCGTTCCCAAATGACATGAGTCCTAATGTTTTTTTCTGATACTGCTGTCTTTGCCAGGGCTCCTTTGTAAAAGAGGTTTCTTACCTCAGTGGGATTGCCCCTGGTTAAAGTGGTTAAATAACATTTTTAAAATGAGTTCTAATGTATTTAAATGAACCTAAACTCCAGGAAGAGGCTGAGTTTACTTAGACCAGCCTTTAAGAATCCTACAGTTAGTAGACAAGTACAGAACCCCCCCTCAGAGGAACACTCCTCCAGTTCAAAGGGCAACCTTCTCTGCACATATATAGGCACACAGTGTGGGACTGGCTGTTGGGAAGAACTAATGCAGCACAGATTTGGGCACCCTGAGGAATTGTAGATGGAAATGAGTGATATGGGCAGGTCAGTTGCATTTGGATAATTTGCTTGCCAGGAGATATTCCCATCCTTCAGTGTAACTGAATTGAGCTGGCTCTGATTTTTCACACTACTGACCTTAGATTACTGTAAGTATAATGATATGTGGTTTACAATTATGCATGTTGTTACTTACCTTTTGAAATCAGGGTCAGATCTAAAAAGGTTTGGACAGGGTGGCCAGGCTCGGTCACAGCCTCAGAGAGGGGTGGCACTTTTGAAATGCATGTAAAAAGAAAATTAAACCCCTAGTTGTATAAAATAATAAACCATACATTAGTAAGAATCAAATTGCTTATTTTGTGTTAAACTGGCACACACAGTGCTTTCTTTAGCTAACTTTGGCTGGGCTCCTTATTTACATCTGTCCTGCACAGTCGTCCCACTTGCTCTACAATACAGTCTGAGAAATGAATGCAAATATCATGCATGGCATCAAATAAAAGTAATTTGACCAGTATCAGTTATAAAGCACCAGAAAAATGTTAGTTGTATTTAACGCAACATTTTGCCATTGTTTTTCATTTTACATTCAAGCATCCCATTTTGACTCTGGCAAGGGTGGCACCAGGTGTGGCCAGTAAGATTCTGGGGGTGGCCAGGGCTGGCACCGACCAGTCCTTGGCTCCACTCATGTAGAAAATGTAATTGAACAGAAGAACTATGTTAAGGGACTCAAAGCCAGGGGATTTGTTCACAGGAGGACACACAGACACACACACTCACAGGATATGGTCGATATCAGCCATCTTCACAATAGATTACTCATGCTTACTTCAATGTGGAACTTGCTGGAATTTTGAAATTATCAACAGGTGGCAAACACAGAGAGGTGTGTGTGTGTGTGTGTGTGTGTGTGTGTGTATGTGTCAGAGAGAGAGAGAGAACCAAATATACTGTAGGATGTGGTTTAGGAAACACAGGCACACTCACACATGGCTCGACCTCATTCCCTCTAACAATTTCACGTTGTACAAATATATGACATTACACATTCTATATATATTATTTTTATTTATTTATTTTACAAAATGAGACTAGTGGCTGAATTCACTGTTACTGTCATGTTTAGTTCTGGAAGATAAAAACAATTTTGCCATCTGTGCTCTGGGCCAGGAGGAATATATATATGATCTTTGTGGTCTTTTGCCTTCACAGTGGCTTCAGAGGAGCTTTAAAACAACGCATGCTGGGCCACTTTTTGCTCCAGAGGTGACAACAAGCTCCTGGCTCCTCTGAGAAAAGGTAGGATACTAAAACAACACTGGATGTGTTGTATTATTTTAGTTGTGAAAGGCTTGCACACTGAACTGTAGGAATTTTTAAACACTGCACAGTTTGGAACATGGGTCATAAAATGTAGTTTCCCTATGTTAATTTCCATTCTGTTTACTTTACTCTTCATGTTGTGAATCATTCTGAACCACAACTTAACAATGTTTCATCACATATACAAGCAGCAAGAGAGCAAAAGTGAGGGAGACTGAACGGAAAGCCGAGAAAGAGAAGAGGAATGCAAGAAGAGGCAGACAGACAGAAGAAAGATGAAACAGCATGTGTCTGCAAATAAATCAACACCCACAACAGCCTTGTGTGCCAAAACTGAGTGATGACAACATAGTGAAATTCCCATAGCAACTGACTTAGGTTCAGTTATTACAGAGGAGACCTATCTGAGAAAGTAAACCTTTGTTGCACCTACAGATCAAATCCTACAAAACCTGACAGGATAAAATCTGAGAAGGCACTCCATAAAGAAGGACACTGTCTCACCCTGCAGTATAAGGAGCTGTCTGCAGCTATTTAATCAGAGATGTTTTAGTGCTGGTAGTTAAGTAGTGGAGATTTATATCTGTAAAGAGAGCTGTTGCATGAGAATAGAAAAACACAGCCTTGCTGAACCCAGCATAAAGCAGAGCAGTGCAGATGAGGCTCGGGTTTTACCCCTCTCAGTATCTCATTGCGTTTTTCAAGCTTCCCTCTCCTCATCCTATAACTATATTTGTATCCATTTGTGTGAATATTGAGAATGATCAAACTATTTTACACATCTTCAGTGGAGCAGCAATGCACCTATACAATCAAATGCCAAGGGCTTCATTAAACCAGACACTTCCAAACACACACACACACACACACCCTTCACCCAGATATTTTGAGTTACTCTTGTGTGATTTCACTTCCTGTTGGTTGTTGTGTGCATTGCAGGTCTCAGTGAGGTGTGTCCACATAGTGCAGCTGAGAGTTTTCCCTCAGTCTCGAGCATGTACGATTGCTAGAAAGATAGCAGCTGGTTTAAAGACATTAATGAATATGTTGATTCTAGAGCTGCCTGATGTTTGTTGTCTGCCTGTGGGTTGTAATGATGGATCCTCTCCTCATGAAGAAGTTGGCTTGTTTACAGACATGTGTGCGCTACTACTGCAGTTAGGTCAAGTAAGGGCTCTTCCTTTAGCTATGGCATTTTCCAGTGCAGACATACAGTAGCTGTTCTCTGAGCCAGTCTATTGCTCTGTGGGTAGTCAGTGCTTGAGATGACATGGTTAAAGCACCAATCACCAGCAATGTTGCATTGGGATGTCTCAGCATTTAACCTGATGATGTGATGATTACAGTCTAGCCTAACTTATTAAACCAGTGGCCACACTTATGATAATACAAGTTTTAATTAGGTTAAAAAAACTGTTGCTGCTAGGGGATGCACAGATACAACAGATCTATAATTATCACTTGTCTTTTTATTCACAGCTGTACCATAGCGACACAACACCTTATGGCCATGCTGACAAGGTCTACTGTATGTGTGTGCATGTGAACACACACAGACAACATACCCACTCTTGGAGGAGCAGCTGCTACAGTCAATATGTCTGAAGTTGTAACACAGCTGCAGTAACACATGAATAACAGGTGCCAAGGTGCCCTGGCAAAAAAACCCATAAGGCGTTGATCTTGCATCAGCACCACTGTAGTGATGACACATTTGCACACTCGCTTTAATATGATAATTATATACATAAATAAAAATAAATAAAAAATTGATTTCACACTGTGATTTTTATGTGTGAAAAGTGGTACATAGAGAGATTCATGTGCTCATATCTGAATGCCTGTTCATTTTTTGTATTTAATCTCACCATATATCTTGTTATACATTGGCTCCATCAATCTCTTGCTGTACTTCAGGAACCCTTTTCAAGGGCAGCTGGGGGCAGCTGCACATCTTATTGTTTGGTAGAATAATGAAAAACTAGCTGAGCTATAAATCATCAGACTGCACAGTTGAACACATGTCTAATATACTGCAGATGAAGAAAACTCCCACTCACCATCTCATGCCTGCAATAAAAGCTGTATTGACTGACAGGACATATCAGTGTTTCAATCTGATGCTTGTGGACATCAGTGGATCAAACCATTTCTTCTTATTATGTGTAAGGCAGTATCATTTTTATATCTGTTATATTCTCTTCACACTACCAGTCAATAGCTGGTATTCAGTGGTGTGTCCATACATTTAACTAGCATTGCACATTAAATGAATACTCCAGCAATTTAATATTGTAGATTCATAATAGGTAAAATGTTTTTAAGTCTGCATTCCTATGTGTAAATGTGTTTGTAAAGCGAAAGTGAACTGTGTGTGTGTGTGTTTCTGGACGCTGTACTTTGTTTACACACCTACATGGACACACTCCCTTTGCCCTGTATGTGCCCTAAGGGAAGCATGCACACCACACACTTTAGCAGATACACAAATGCTCACACATTTTACGAGCCATCTTGAAAAACAAATAAACAAACTCCACAATCCCACCAAGCAACAGTGCACACACTCCAGCACAGACATGCACTTCCACCCCTGCTCTTCATTTATCTGCCTGTATCTGCAATTTTCTTTTGATTTCTATCACTCATTACCCCACAACTACAAACAGATGTACAAAAAGTCACGCTTGAAGAAACATTTTTTTGTATTGACAAGAAAAAAGCTGTAAAAAAGGACTGAATAAAACAGTATTCCATATTATTGCATAGTGAGGAATAATCCAGTTGGGTAGATAAGACTGTATTTAAACTGACACCTTTTCACCTTCCCTGTCTTGTCAATGAAGATGCTGTGGCACTCTCCTTTAATCTTGCTCCCTTCATCTCTTCTCACCCTCCTCTCTTCTCTCATCCCACTCTCCCCTCCTCTTTCTCTCAGAGTCACGGCTCATTGGAAGACAAACATCCTGACCCTCCACACACCCCCACCACTCCCCTAGGCCCATCTATAAACTATCCCTCCCTCTGTTCCTCCCTTGTATCCCTTCATCTCTTTCTCCTTAACTCCCTCCCTCCCAGCTTAGCTTGTAACCATATCCTACCTGCAGCGTATCCTTTACATGCATTCATCAACATCATCCATTTAGACAGGTTCTTAGAGGGCAAGAAAAACACAAAACAAAACATTAAATTAGTGTGTGTGAGAGAGAGAGCAATGGAGAGAGTTGTGATGTGAGAAGGAGGTGACTTGGAGAGAAGGCATGCATGGAATCAGTAGTATGGGCCCCTTGCTGAGTTTGAGAATCACTGGTTCAGGACATCTCAGTGGCAGCTAGGAGTGAATTTTTCACTGACTGCTATAGGATCAAAAAATTTAACAAAGCATTAATAAATGAATCTCCAAATTAGTTTTAGTTTGCATTGCATGTTGCTGAAGGGCTGTACGACACCATGGGGTATCATATATACCATAGGGAACCGGCACAAAAAAATGCTGTGCAATGATGTTCTGATATGGCTACAGCCTGGGTATTCACTTGTTATTTGTACCGTAAGTTGACTCAGTCTGCATGGTGTAAAACAGCAAGGTGTTGATCCTTTCCCCCAAATTAAGATGCTATTATCAGCATTAGTTAAGGACAAGCAGCCTGTTTTTCCTTCAGCTGAACCTACATTTTATTATTCATCACTATCTGCTATGTTGTTAATAGTTTCACACTAAACTGAGGACCTCTGGTGTACTACTCAGGCTACAGCTAATCTAAGTTGGCTGAATGATACAATGCATTCAGGTTAAATGAAAGAAAGACACTATCACCTATTGATCACTACAAGATGATTATAAATACTTTCATATGTGGCGGAGCTGGCTGTGGCTCAGCACATAGAGGGGGTCATCCCCTAACAGTAGATTCGGTGGTTTGATCCCCGGCCTCTCTAACCCACAAGTTAAAGTGTCCTTGAGCCCCTAGTTGCTCCTGGTGATATCACCAGTGTGTGGAAATGGGTGAAAGGCAAATAGTGTAAACTGCTATATAAGAGTAAAAGCAGTGTGTGTAACAATGACTTGTTACCTCTTATTGATCACTTCTGGTTTACTTTAATGTTTTTACTAAGGTGAGGATGACTGGATCACACATAAATATGATTATAAATAAATAAACATCAACAAGCATACATATATGGAAGTCTTCCATCTTGGTATACAGTAATAGTGCAAATCTAAAACCTTCTACAAGCAGTTGTATATAGTGTCAAAAGTGTTGCTTCAGAGAGATAAAGGAAGAGATTATTTTTTTTCTTATATTAATGTTTGGTAAAGATTTTAATACTCAGGGTTAGTTTGGGTTTGAGACTGCTGAGGTTGATTTAGGTTCCTGTTGGCAGACATAAGACCCATGAGCTCTATGTCACAAGTGTGAAGCCGCCACCAGCCAACCGGCATGTCTCCTTGCTTCCTGAATCAGTTCCACACTGACACTCAGCACAGCACCAGACGTGATCCTCCATGCTGGCTGATGGGCTGATCTTCTCCTTGTAGAGGAATGACAGTCAAACTGCAGCAGATGACAGAGAGGAAATGATGACCTGAACCCTGTGTTTGGGTGGTTCCTAGTGCTGTGGGTTTGCTTTAGTACTGTAGTTGACTGGACATTGAAGCTGGACAATGGAGACCATGACCACAGATGAGTAGAGCAGCCAGGGAATGGTAAGAATCATCAGGACATTAAATAAACTCTGGTGAACAAGACAGTCTGAATGCTCCATTCAGGAGGGAGGTTTGTCTAAGTAATCCTGTCTGAGTAGTTTTTCACCTCTGTACTGAAAACCAGCTGTTATTAGTCATTAGTAGTAGGATAACTACTTAGGACTTAAA
>NW_018127911.1:6775395-6822589 GCF_001952655.1 Monopterus albus
TTCCCTACAGGAAAGAGGTAAAGAGTACAACACAAAAATATAAAAAGTATAGTAATATTTTCTACTCCTTTACTGACTGTCAATCATGGCCATGGATGGACTATGAGACAATGGGCCCCTGGGCACAGACATGCTAAAGGTACCCCACTCCTCCTACATAGGACCCCATACGGACAGGGTCACATCGTTTGTAGTCGCTTTGTGTATGTTGTCTTTATGGTGTGGTCTTTTTGTCATCTCTGAAGTACTTTTGTCTTTTTTGGCCATTTTACAACTCTCACAAGTAATTTTGTGGGGTTTTTTTGTTTTTTTTAAAACTAATTTTAGTTATTTTACATCTTTTGTAATAAGTGTTGTGTCTCTTGTGGTGATTTGCCATGTTGTTTTTGTCTCTATGTTTGTGTTTTGTGTTTTTTAACTGACCTCTATGAATTCTAAATCACTATGTCACTTCATACAGAGGCACAGGCCCATGTGCCCCCTAAGGTTGTGATAAGATGCACTTAAAATTACATATACAAAAACCACATAACATTAGAAAAAAAATCATGCTCTTGTTTTGTATGGTAGCAAGTGTATTCAGACAGAAATTTAAAAACTGTTAAAAAGATTTTTCCAAGCTTTTGTTTGTAAATTGGATGGACTCTGACAGGATGAATATTTGCTGAGGAGTGCTTTGTTTCCTGTGAATGTGTGACACTTCTCACTGATGAGCAGAATGTGTTGCAGAGCAAAGAGAGGCTGTTGTGTTTTTACATGTTCATCCTTTGCCCTCATTTCTGTCCCATGTACATATGGCAGAACACCTTGAGACCCTAACTGATGAGAGAAGATGCATTTTTAACACACTGCACTAAGTTCTTACATTTAAACTCTCCCCCATGAATTGACATTAAATTCTGGGCATACCAGCATTTAAAACTGTGAAACTTTACAGTAAAGGTGGTGAATTCAAATGGAATTGACTCTGGCTAGTGTGTTACAGTAGTTCAAACACCAGTCCTGTCACAGGCTTCTTCTAATGTCAGATGAAGTCACCTGACCAAGGCTTCAAGATGTCAAAGAGTGAGATATGCTTTAGAAATTTATTTAATTTTAATATTCCCTAAAATCTTCCTTTTTTCATATGAACCTTGGAGACAGTTTTATTACACATCTGCACTGTACTGAATATATCGAAGGAAACTGGGATGTTTCGTTTGAAGTGTGGTTGGGAACATCACTCCTCATGATATATGTGTGTATGATATATGTGTGTGTGTGTGTGTTGTGTGGGGCCACGTTGCAAGCAGTAAATCTGATTTTAGCACCTTACTCAGCCATCTTTAACTGTGACACACACTATTTCTCTCTTGTTACCCTGACTGTAATATGCTAATGCAGTATCCTTGTTGTTGACTTCTGATAGTGTGGTTTTACTGTTGCCACTGTGCATTTGGGGAAACTAAAAGGTGAATAAAACGCCATTTCTGTTAACTCCGATTCAATGCAACAGCAAACATTAGATCAACAACACAAACAATACACATTTACTATCATGCGCAATCTATCAAACATTTCAGACTCTGTGGGGGAGGCAGTCAAGCTAGGGTTAGATCATGACCTTGAGTTAACTGTAGATTATTGCATTACTGTGCCCTGATTGGTTAGAGCACCTGCATGCAGGAGGAATGGGGTGTCTAAGGAAAATACTTTGAACCTCTGCTCATATTACACCCTCACAGTCAATCTTATATGCCTGCAAGTGATGAGAAGAGACTGGTGGTTTCATGAGTTGGAGGAGGCATATGATGGTCTACACTCTCCACCTGCCAAAAGTGACAAACATCGCAGGTAAGTGCTTACATTAGAGAAGCAGAAGAAAAATCAAATCAAACTTACAGAAGCATCAACCATCAATAAACTAACTAAATAACTACCCACATTATTTTTACACAAGACAGAGGCTTCTTTCATCAAAAGGACTCTTTTTATTTCAATGAATAATAGCAGCGAGTAAGAAGGGGAGAATGTGCTGGCTGTATTCTGTGTCAGCTACTGTTGGCAGCCAAAGTTTCTGGAAAATTGTGATACTAGCTATATCCATGTGCTTCAATCATGTATCAGGAATGTCTCAGAAATATTCTAAGATGCTGTTATTCCTGCAATATTGCACTATTGTGCCTATAAATAATCATTATTATACATTACATCTCTCCTGGTCATTCTTTGTTCTTTATCTGGTTATCAGCCCCCGATTTGACTCCTCTGAAACATGTCATCTCATTCAGATTAGTCTCTTTTGTTCTCTGCCCCCCCACTCCCTCCCTCCTCTTCTGCTCGCTTCTCTCCATCTCTCTCAGTGCGCACACACACACACACACACTCACATTATGTTTATATGTTTCTGTAAAAGGAAATGTCATTGATTTTTCTCCAAAGCTGTATGAGCACCATGATCAAAAATAATCTTATGACAGCTTCAGGAAGTCTTGTACAGTACATCCAGGTAACTTTAGATGGCTGAAACAAAGCCCCAAGCATCCTTTGAGTAACAGCTAACATCGTTGCATCAACCTTGTGCATGCTTAACTGATGATCTGGGGGTCTCCCCTAAGACTGCTGGAAAGAGAGCACTTAGGAGAGGAGAGGAGAGGAGAGGCTTGGGCTCCTCTGCCTGTTTATTTCCGTTCAGTGTTGAAAGACTGTCCTTTCATCTCATCCCATATATTGGTGTCTTTCCTCACACAAAGGGGAGCAAGCACAGCTTTATCTTGCACATTTACAAAGACATTATACAAGTGTTTTTGTGGTCTGACTGACAACTCTTTCAAAGATCTCTGTTTGTGGTGTGATATGCGGAGACCTGTGGACAATAATTCTTGTCAGAGACGAGATTGTAGCAAAAAAAAAAAAATCACCTTGTGCAGCATAATCTTCGCAACATTATCTCTGATGAGTCCAGATAACATTATGCACACCAGTGATTTATGTAAGTGTACTGATGAGACATGAGCATAAGTGTTAATTCCATGTAAATATAAACTACCTCTATTGTTTTAAAATTTTAAAATATTTACACAGTAGGTTTCTAACATATTTGTGCTTACAAGTACCAACATACATACCTGTGACAGGCGTTCAAAATAATAAATAAAACATTGTAAGTAAAGAATCTGAATAATATGTAGCTTTTTAAAGACTCCAGCTTTCTAAATATTATAGATATATAGAGAGAGAATTCATGCATATGCTGTTAAGAATCACTGTGGGAGTTTGTTATTTTCACCAATTAATGGGATATTTTTACTACTTATATTTTATTCATTGTCAAAGCAGCCAGAGTTGTTTCCTGAATGCATTAATTGTGTAAGCATACTGATTTTATGATAGATGATGTTAAACAGAGAGAAACCAAGCTCTGTCATGACAATGCATGTCATTAACATGCTCATGAATAGCACAACAAGAAGTGGTTCTAATATAACACATTATACTTTCCAACCAACCTATGTAATGTTACACATCCTTGGATTACAGTAAAATAGTGCTTCTGTTTAGCTTCCTAAAACTCTAAATATTCTTGGCTTAAGCATCAGAGCGAAGCTATCAGTGTCTGAATCAAGTCTTTTTTCTGTTGGTCCTGCAGGTTTATAGAGAGACACTTATACTGTAACTCAGTAAAAAGGGAATGCATAAATAAACTTAAAGGTTGGTTGTTTTTATGGTCTCTTAAGGCTGGATGTGTACATATCTGCAGTGCTCCTCAGTCGCCCCTCAGATCCTTAAGTACACAATTGGAATGCATTGTTCTGGAAGACTTTTCCTATCAGTTGAATGAACAGCTAAACTGCAGAGCAGTGACAGACAGCAGCCCTGCTGCAAGTCGTGGTCATCATGAAAGCTTTGCCCATAGTTTACCACATGGATGGTGGAAGATCTGCTTCAAGGTAGAGATGAAATATCTGTGTTTGTATGTTGTATTTGTGGATGACAGCTAAGTAAATGTGTGTACATACATCCATATGTGCATTCAGATGTTTGTGTACTAGTAGTATGAGCATCTGCAGCACTGTGTGCAATGCCTACATTAGCATATTCAAACTCATTCCTGTTTTCTAGTGATGCTTAACGTTGCAAGC
This sequence comes from Monopterus albus, assembly GCF_001952655.1. Lineage (NCBI taxonomy): Eukaryota > Metazoa > Chordata > Actinopteri > Synbranchiformes > Synbranchidae > Monopterus > Monopterus albus. The sequence continues at coordinate 6,779,517 of NW_018127911.1, forward strand.
AGTTTGACTTTTGTTCAGTCAATTTCAAAAAATCAGTAATGGTCCGCGAAGAATCTTTTATTAAATATCACAACTGATATTAGGAAAAATATCACATAGGATATAACATAGGAAAAATAAGATGGTTTAAATGGAAAATGTAATGTTTTGTAAATGTATAAAAAATTCAAATAAATAATCAAAAGGAAGATGGATTTTTGGAAAATTGTTTAATCATTACTCAGGTTTAAGATACTTGCACTGACCCTTCACAAAGTAGAAGGGTCTACTTGCCTGGGAGGCAGTGACATACTTTGTTTTTTTTTTCATTGTCACATCAGGACAAGTTCCCTTTCCAGTAGTATTTCCTATTAGTACATGTGGGGAAATAGAAGCAGAGGTAGAGAAACAGACCAAGACAGGGGCATGGAGAGAGGAATGGTTGAGAGAACAGCTGTCCTTTGATATCTTCTGAGACAGAGAAACAGTACTCAGAAGTTCACATCACTGTGGTTTGGGATGCTTCAGATCTTCAAATCAACAGCAGCTCTGAATGCTCAAATAAACAAATGGATGCACACATACAGCACAGTACATCCAGTAAACAGATGCTCAAATGCACCCACAAGCATTACAATTTCCACATGCAAACAGACTCATACAGATCAACCACATGCAGCTAGAAGTCGTTTAGCTCTCAGGACAAGTTAGTGAAATCAAAACTAGTTTTCAGATTTTATCAAAAGGGAATGCTGGCAATTGCATGTGGCAATATGAGCATTGCTTTCATAGTTTTAGTTGTTAAATACTCAGTATGAGTGCTTTGTTTATATATCATCTATAAATCAAATCACCTTTGACCAGAGGTTAAGCTGTGACAGAACAAGCTGGAGCCAAATCGAGATCCAGATTGTGACTGGAACCAATTTTGAAAAGATTGGAGGCCATAGCATTGCAGTACTGATGTATTTAGCATTACTCTCACTTGACATTCATAACTCAGATTTGCAAATGAATGTCTTCTTATGTGATTTTTTTTTTGGGTAACTACAAATTGTAACATGATGAATAATCTCACTTGTGGACAATTGGACACAAGCGCAAGATGCACGTTTAATAAAATGGAACTCAGGTAAAGAACGAACACAGCTGGAGAGACGAGTAGAAACAGGAAGGAAGGTGCTTAGTGAAATGTAGAAGTAGGCTCAGTCAGCGGAAACAGACGTGGCTCTGTAGTAGACTTTGCACTGGTGAACAGGTGTCGACAGGTGTAAGTGATTGTCTGTGATTGCTGGTGAACATTACTCCGGGGAGATTGTCAGGGAGGAGACGAGACAGGCACAGCACAAACATGCAAAAAATAATGTTTTGCCTCTAAGATGCTCCCTTAATGTAGACACTACTACAAATGTCATTGAAGAAGTGCTTTCATTCCGGGACCTCCTTTCCTCACATTGACATGCGGGGTCCATCACCAAGTAATATTGTGGGACCTCATAATTTACAAACTAAGCGCTGCCCTTGACTGAATTTAGTGTCCCAATGGGACAATTAAATAACTCTTTGTGGGGAGAACCGCCTACATTGCGGGGCCCCACCAAAGCCAAACAAGTCATTTCCCCATTTAAGACCCCTTCAGATAACAGCAGACCAGTGGAAAAGACAGCATGTATTCGTTTGATGTACAGATGGCTTTGTCTGGAATGTACATATGGGAAAGCTGAATGTCCACGAGTGAGAAAGTTTTTTAAAAAGACATTTTTCACATTCCTTTGTTTAAGAGTATCCTTACCTTTAAGGACCTCTGGCCATGTGTCAAAAATGGAAACACTTGGCCTGTTCTCCAGAGAACTTCGCATTTATGTAGGCTCAATATTGAACTGAAAAACGATGCCGTGTTCATGCCAGTCCTGCTATCCAAGCCCAGAAGATTTTTTTTTTCTCTTGTTGGTAAAATTGCAAGCAGGTGTTCATCACAACTTTCCTCTCCTCTTGCTCCTCCCTCACCAACCCCCAACCTCATGCATGTCAAAGAGTAAAATTAGTCCACCTCCCTGTTTTAAAATAATTTTCAAAACCAAAGATATTATTAAGATGCTGACCTGCACAATCACAAGAGTAAATTAGGATCTTTCTCATTTTCTGCCTCGCCACTAAATAGTCACATTTATTTCATCACAGTCATATTATTTAACCAAGCGAGGCAGAGGAGGGGAGCTTCAAGCAGAGGAATGTGGAATTTGTTGGCTCTCCAGACAAGGATGCATTTCATTTACAGTATGCTGCAAGTGAGGGAAGCATTTCAGAGTGTTTTTAAGCCTTAAGTTGGAAAGAAGATTAAAGATATTTACACCTTTCCTGAAAAAAAAAAAATGCTTAGAAGTATTGTGTTTTCATGACAGGGTTATTAGCCAAGACACACCATCTTTATGTGTTTTCATGTAAGGCTGATTAGTATTAGAACAATATATTAAACATATATTCAACATTTGCTGTGTCATTAAGTTGTAATCACAGGATAACTACAAATGCTGAAATATAAATCAGGTCCTCATGGCTTTACATAACCAAAACATTTATTTATGGTAAGGTGTAACTTTAAAAAGCTTATTTGCATGAAATGGGAAATATCATTACCACCTACACCTGTTGGCACCTGGATATATACCTTCACTTCATTATCGTTATCATTATAATAAAACTGGGTACATATAACATGCTACACATTGTACCAAGCTGCTGTGTTTCCACTTGGATTCCCTCATTCCTCATGTAGCCCCTTCAGAATCGATTATTTGTATTATGACCTCTGATTTATCACTAGGGAGCCAGATTTCAATTTATCAAAGATGACTGAAAACAAGACTGAAATGAATGATCCTGGGGAAATGTGCTTACCCTTTGGCTCTTGTCTTGGTCCTATTTCCCTGTGACCATACCCATGAACTTGAAGTTATACAGTAAGGAAACAAATGTGATGTTTTGGTTTAAATTCGCAGCACTCCCTGCCTGGAGAAGCCCCCCCAGAAAATGTCACCTTCTTGAAGTCACATTCTTCATTTTTTTCCTCTCTCCATCTCTGCTCATACCTCCAACCACCTCTCCCACCATTTTTCCACCCTCCCACTTCTCATCCTTTGTGTCTTGGCCTACTCTCCCCCAAAACTTGTCTTGATCTAACTGGGAAAAGTTCCCTAAAAGGTGCAGCCAAATTCCTTGGATACGGAGAAGGCTGTTTTTTTTCCAGCCCTAGCAGGTTGAGATTGATGGGCCACTTAAGTGGACTTGTTCTCTCCAGCTATTAAATGCATCCATCAACCTTCTTCTCAATTATTGCAACGAGATAAACAGCAAAAAGGTAGCCTAAGTGCTGGATTGTATGGTTACAGCTGCTGGCCCCAGCTATTAAATAGCATTTAAGAGGTTTGAGCTTTATTCTGTATTTGGATCACCATTAGTCACTATCCTAGAGAGTGACTATTCTTTCTGGGGTCCCAGAAATAAAATAACCACCAAACAAAATAAGACAAAATTTACCACAAAATATTAAATAACTAATACCACTCACACACTTAAAACAATAATAATAACAATTAAGTCCCATTCACCACCCCGACCTCTTCAGTCTTCTCTTGAAAACAAAATGCATGATGGTAGATCATTCCATAATTTCATTCCTCTATAAATAGCTGTTTGTTGTCCTACATTCATTCTTGAAACAGACAGCAAAGCCATTTCTCCTGAATAAAAGATGATACAGAGTATTGGGACGTGCTGCTCTGTTCTGCAGCGATTGTAGTTTTCCCTACTCTTTCTTTGATGCACTTGACCATAATACCGAACACTAATAATAACAATAATAACTCTCTTAAATGAAGCTCTGACTGATACTACAATCACAGGATGAGCCATCAGGATGTTTGTGAGTCTTAGCATCAAGCCCAAACTTCATCCTTTGTTCAAGAACTGGTGTTGGAACTGAACTGTACAACTCAAACTCTTGTTGAAAGGCTGAGCAGATTGAGACTGCAGGAGAACTAAGGTACTGCTGGCTCATTTCCTTTGAGCTAAATCTTCTGGTAAAGTATTGCCCTGTGTCTTTGAGACTGTAAATTCTGTTTGAATGGGATGCTGAACCTGCAGCCAGTCTTACTGATGCCTTCAGTGTTTCAGCTCAATAAAAAGTTATGTAACTGCAAATAAAAAGCCTGAAAGTCAGTGTATGACTGTTACAGAACCACAGACCGAGCTGCATGATTGTGATTAAATCAGCAAGCTCTTGAACATAAATTCTTTCAATATTCAGGCAGCAAGTGGGAGTAATCTCCTGTCATACTTTGAGTTGTAATGCACAGGCTTTGCAGCGCATGCTTATATTCCCAAATGCTGACTGCTGTAAGATCTTTCAGAAAAAAACATTTGAACAAATTTTAGAGGAGCACTTTTCTGATTTTACACAAAAGTTCAGTTTACTCATGACAAGAAGTATTTCTCAGCCTGTAAAAATACTGTATAATACCTTCTGTGCCTTTGTAGGGGGCTTTCTAAATAACCACTATGATGATGTTATGGCACACTATAAGATCCAGGGTCTTTGGAGTTTGACTGGAAACCAAGGTATAAATTATAGCCATACACCCATAACTATTGTTGCCTTTGTACTTTGCCGTGAAGCCCTCTATTTGTAGGACTTATGGCTACGATGGCCAGTGTGCCCTCACAGGGTCAGACAGAGCGCTTAACTCTTGTCAGCATACGTGTAGTAATTCCCAGAGCCATAGAGTTACAGCCACATCATATTTTATGTTTCATTTAGTCATAAAGACAGAGGAATCATTCCTGTAAAGTTTGAAACAATCAGCATTCATGTCAGCCCAGAACCCTGTATGTTTTAGCTGCACTGGCACAAAAAGCCATCGCAGCCTGTTGTCAAATTTCAGTTTACTTCAGACTTGTGCATGCACTGCTGTTATACTGAGCTATTGAATTCTAGTAAAAGGTAACCAGAGTTTGAGTTTCCAATTAAGACTTCACCCTAAAAAGGTAAAAAATAAATAAATAAATAGAAAAGCAGAGGGTGGGGGTGGCATTTACACATTCTTTGTGGCTTTTTTATGACAAATTATTATATATTGTTGTATATTTTCATATCCATGGCCCAAAGACACTTTTTATATCACGCATCCCTAAAGTGGATGATTCCTTTTCCACTCCCCAGCATGAGCCACCTCATAGTTTGTAGTGTGACAACAGACAATGCAACGGTCTGACCTGCTGTCAGTAATGCCTATACGCAGCATGACTGAGTGGGATTCTGCAGGGTTTTTATTAGCCCATGAGCTGATTTAATGCGTTATTTTGCCACCCTAGTGGTAATTATTGTAAATTGGTGTGAGAGTTGTGATTCTCAATGACCTCCTCAGCTCATCAACACCCTCCCACAGCAACTTCCCACATGACAAATCAACCATGTATTCCTTAAATGTTTTAGTAAGTCCTGACTTATGGTTCAGACAGGTGTTTATGGATTATAGTTTAGAGATTGTGGTTATGTGGATTTATTTTATTTTGTTTATCTTGGAACTCCTACTGTTGGTTGTCTTAATTTTTGATAAGTGTTTTGGTGATACACAGTTATTTTCAGAAATTTGTCTGGCAAAGAAGACAACATCTTTCTACCTTGATCAACACACTTAGTAGATGGGTTTTAGTGCAATACTAATTTGCTGAAATACCCCTTTAAGAGCACTTTCTTATTATTTGAAAAACAGTAGCACAAAGGAGCCACATGCTTCTTTGTCTGAAAGAAAAAAAGTTAAATGTATTCCTAAAAGATGAACATGGATTTACATGGTGGGGAGCAGCATTTGGCAAGTGTGTAAGCAGGTTTCAGTCTCCACAATGTGAGTAATGCCAAGTGCGTGCGCACACACATACACATGCGCAAGTCTTGCACTCTTTAGTGGGTGGTTTTCATTTCATTTACTTCCTGTGACCTGCTCTGGGTTTTTGCACTACAGCATTCCACTAGAACAATTTATGGATTTTATTAGATTTCTTCAGATGTATGCTTTTAGAATAGTTGGAAAACTGTGGCAGCATTTAGGATGAGGTATGCTGAATGCGCGCACACACACACACACACACACACACACACACACACAGATAAACCTTTGGACACACTTTCCCATTCAATTCAGTGGGTAAGTGTGTCCAAACCTTTGACTGGTAGTGTGCATATCACTTCCATCTGCCTTTCCTATGGAAAGCTATCAAGGCCAGCAACAGCTCAGTCTAATTGGAGTGTAGTCCCTTCAGCTTTCTGTGGTGAAACCAAAGCTAAAGTTTCCACTGTCGAACCAGGAAATTCAGAGGGACAGGCCTCTTCCATGCTCTGCCAACAGGAATATCTGCTAAAAAGCAGATATTCCACTCCAAAAAATGTGAAGCACACAAAGAACCACACATATTTTTTCTCTCATTTTCTGATTAAGACTGCCATGTGTTTGACAGTTTCTCAGGTCTTCTGTTGCAGAAATGAGCCAGGTTGCTCAGCTGATGCCTTAATTTAGTTTACCCTAATTTTATCTTGTCACTTGTCCTTAGTCTTTAGCTCCTGTGTCTTTTTAAAAAAAAATTTCTTGTTAAGCATGTTCCGATTGGAATTTGATGATGATATAAGTAACTTGCTCTAAGGAGAAACTGTTTAAATTGTCCTTGAATTACAGTCTTTGATTATTCTAGAAACTGATGTAACTATTTTCTAAAGTTAATCCATTTCTATATATGATGTATATTCGGCCATACTCTTTGCACACAGACACATGCTGACTTCTGTCTTTCACAGACACATCTGTTTCATAAAGTCATCACAGTGACAGGGGGAGACATGAGAAAATGTCTCCATGTGTTACCTTTTACCCTTTGGGCATGGGCGGGTAATTTACTGTACCACAACCAAAACAAGATGTCCTTTGTCCTCATGTCATGAAAGTCAAAATATTGTCCCAGGTAACATATGCTGGCTAGATACAGTAGATGGATGTATGGTGTGGAGCACAAGACAGCCTGATTTTTGTCTTTAAAGATGCTCTGTAGAGACACAGCTTTCACAGTTTCTTACTTATAATCACAGTTACGCATAGAGCATTGATAACTCCTCCCTGACATGCTAAGAATCCAAGTGTCATGTAAAATGGGAGGTTACATCATAGTGACACTGCTGAGTGCTTGTTGAGAGCCAACTGGGTTGTCACCCTGTTAAACCACAATCACTGACACGTTGAGTTTATTGAGTTTTAAAGGCATTAGCCTCAGTGTGTAGGCCTGAAAACCACAAACTCTGTCAGAATTATGCAGCTATGGTTGCACATGATAGGTACATTCAGGACTACATGTCTCTGAAGGTTTGTAACATGGATACAGTAATCTAAAATTTTTACACTAAATGGTCTTAGCCATTCATCTGTTTTTTCCTAAAACTCACTTCTAGCCCTGCTTTGCCTGTGATGAGATGTAGCTGTTGTCAGGCATCATCAGTTTGGTGGTTATTGTAAGAGGAAGGGGGTTTCTGATGGAATGTCTGACACAGTGAACAGGGACACAGTGCAGGTCCTCATTCTGTGGGACATGCTGTACTTTCACTGCAACACTGTCAGTCAGAGGATAAACTTTTACTGTCAGACATTCTATCAGTTTGTGTTTGTTTGACATAGCAGTCCTAGCTTGCTAGTCTATTGTATATAAACCCCAAAGGTCTATATACAACAGGCTTGCAAGGGAAGCAGTGTGTGGGGTTCTCTTTTTTTGAATAGGGACCTTTTTTCACACACGCTGCAGACATCAGCTGCTCTGAGCGCAGACTCAGGTTTCTACAGTTAAATTATGTCTCTTTTCTTTCTCTTAGTCCTCTAATTTTACAAGATTGTCACAAAAAGTTATACTACCACATGATAGATTACAGAGAGCAATGGATTCCGGCAAAGGACAAAGGAGTGTAACCCAGCTAGACAACAAAACAACCATGAAGCATGGGAAGAACCACAAGTTAATAAACAAGTGTTCTTTGTGAAATAATAATTAAAATCAGGTTGTTTTTACAGTACCACAGTGGAACATTTTTCCATATTACAGTGTAAAAATTGGCAGTTGGCTTTATTGTGGTTTTCTGTATGGGATTCAGAGAAGCCACAGGCTAATAAAGGCTAACTTTGTACGTGAGCTAAACACTAGCAGGTTTCTCCTCCAAATACCATGAAAAATACCACTACATTTGCACATTACAATCATAGTGTCTGTAATGACTGCTAGGAATGACTGCTTGTATTCACAATATGCAACTGTTTCTTGGGTACTTGCTTTGTCACCACAAAATATTCTAAGCTAAATTCAATAAATGGAATGTGTAAATAAAAATAAATATGCTTTTTTCTTTTTCCTTTTTTTTTGCCTTTATCGAACCGGGGTGGTTTTGCTGGTTTTGCTGAGAGCCTTTGATGATGGCCCACAGAATTCTTCCACATGGCAAAAACTGAACTTTCTCTGTCAATACAGTGCTGCACTATCATATATTAAAACCTATGTTTTCCTAGCTCTGAGCAAACTGTGTATGCTCTTCTACATTATAAATACATAATGTCCAACTGAATCAATCAATCCAAGAAAAGTACAAGGGGAATTGTCATTATTACTGGCATGATAGACGTGGTTCATTAGTGAAATGTTTAGACAGGCCTACTTTTTTTGGACATAGCATATATGAACAGATACATTATTTTACAGTGTGTTTGAGACTCATTAAGCCCCGTAATGAGGAGACAAGAACGGGAAATGTGGTTGCTGAGGCCATCTAATTGATGTTAAATGGGAAAGTGTTCAAATATGTTGCAGACATGGCTTCCAGATAATATGCCAGAGTCATAATACATTCAGCGCCCTTCCTTGTTTAACTTTGTGGGGAAAGACTCCTGGGACTTTCCCTTGTTTTGACATCTCCTGGAAAGCTGATGGATTTTTGGATAAAATTCTCTGAAAACAATTTTTTCCTTGTTACTTAATATTCTTTTCCATACACATGTTTTCACTGCATCAAATAAATTGGCTTGTCTAAAATTTAAGGTGCCATTTAATCCTGCGTGCCCATAAAAGGATTTTTCTTTGCTCTAACAACATTAGCTTCACACATATTTTATCAGTTCTGCACAAAGCGGTGAGTGATATGTCGGTGACCAGCACTGTTCTCTTGGACCAGGGGGATTAAATTATACATGTTAGGTTTTATCCATTTTGATTTTAGAACAAAAATATGTATTTATCTCTGTCAGCTTGATCATCAACAAGCAAAACATCACAATAAAAGTAACTGTGAATGACTTTAATATGTTTTTTTTCATTTGCTTTGAAAGGTACAGTATATTAAAAGGCTCGACAAGAATGTTATCAACAGAGATTGAGTAACAAAACAATGGAATGTTATATTTCGCTTTGAATAATTTAATGTACCTGGTTCCAATCACAAATAATTCAAGCAAACACAAACGGGTTCGTTTCCTAACATTTAAGATAAACAGTTCCTTGGTCTGCAAGGTCAGCCAAAAAAAAAAAAAAAAAATCTTTACTCAGGGTTTTTGTTTGGATTGAGTTCTTCATTACTGTGTGTTGCCAGTGATTTCTTTTTGAGTTTGCTTAATAAATTATGAACATTTTTATTCCCTTCCCCAGTAAAGATCATGTAGGCCTCAGTCAAAACACAGCTGACCAGCTAAAAATGTTCCACAGCTGATCTGTTTGACTTCGTACCACATGAGACACTTCATTTTGGATTGATAGCAAGTGATGTTTGCCAGGTCTGTACATGCACTGTACCGATGAGGATTACACGCAGCAGCACATTTTCTTCTTCTATGTATATGTGAGCAACTGTAAAAGAAGCTTTCACAAGCCAGCATGTGGTATAAAACTGAAAACAAAAGCTATTTAGCAAAAAACACAATCTGTGTTTTGCAATCAGCTCAGCGGAAATCATTCATCATCATAAAAACTGGCTTTGTTTTTACACAGGATAACTGCTCTTAATGGTTTGATGCTTGCAGTCTGTAATTTGTTAGATTTCTCAGTGTTTTCATAGTTGTGTTTATATTTTGGTCTCAGAGGGTTATGGGCTCAGTGTTGTAAAAAAACCCATTATTGTTTTTGTACACAAATTCATCCACAGTACATTTACTAAGCATTCACCCAGAATGTTGCAGTGTAACAATACTCACAATGATGAAAACTAAATGTTTCAAATGACACATCTATGTCAGCTCTCCAGCTGAGTCACATAAAAACTAAAGCATAATTTGAGGGTCTAATTCTTTTAGCTGCCCACCAGTCAAACATTTAGCCAGAATGAGAAGCAACAGGCTTTCATAACCATGTGTCCTCATCTCCTTTTGGTTGATTCTCTACAAGTTTCTACTGTGAAGTAGAGGCTGTTAAGACCAGGCTGAGCTGCTGCTGTTATTTCTTCCACCACACAGCACAACTGTGCAAACACACAACCAAATGTTATTTCCTTTAAAAATATGTTATGGTTTAGTCCAAAAAAACGACAGGAACTAGGATAGCAGGAGGATGAGAACGGACAGGTGAACAAAAAGAACCAACGTAAACAATGCAATCCACAGCACAGGGACTGCCAGCGTGGAAGACAAAGCACGTATTTCTGTGTTGCTAACCGCATAATAAGCGTGATAAAGTCAAGCCAAAACGCACAGAGACTGTCAGCGTAGCATCTTACACACGTCTAAAAAAATATGCTGTTCAGACACAACAGTTGTAGCTTACATAGGGTAAGTATTGTCCATTACATGTCACAATGCTCCGGCCAGAGGTATAAATAAGGAAGCCAACAAATCACCGGAATACGCCTCAGGTGTGCGCACCGACCCACGAGTCACTAATTACCCGATGCGACACAGCTGAGGCGTTGATCCCGCAAAAAGGGAGAGCAGGAGAGGGAAAAAAGAGAGGCAGGTCGCGCCGAGCGGACCTGACAAAATAGTGCCTTGGAGATTTAAGCAGAGGCCAGTAATTAGTGCCAGAACAAATTATTAAGATTATTACTCAGATTTATGAGAAAAGGATTTACTTGTTGCATTTGCACTTATTGCCCACTCAGTCTTTAGAATATGTGCATTCTGGACTTGAAGCAGGTTTATGGTACAGTAAACCCTGAGGTGTTTGATGGTCGGTGCTGCTTTGGTGTAATGAGAAAGAGCCAGAGTTGCAGCCACATCGCTGGCGCCAATTCAAGGTTATCCTTTGTTACCCATTTTGTTAATGGTTCAGAACATACAGTATAATACAACACAACTTTATTTATCCCAGTAAGGACAATAATTAAATAACATATACCAAGTGACTAAGTTGGTGACCTCAGGATTCAATCTCAGCTTGTTGCTGATGTGGTTCTGCTGGAGTCAGCTGCAACATTCAAAAGACAGCTTCTCCAAGAACCTCATGCACATGAAAATGTGAAATGAAGCTGGTGGAACAGGTGGATCTGCATGACAAATGCCTTTTAGCAGACTGGTGTAATAGAAATGGAGCAGGGCCTCAAGGCAAAGCTAATGATTTATCAGTAGCCATCAGTTTTATGGGCAGTCTTTATAAATGAAATCTGCTTGATAAGAATGCATGCAGGCAGCTGAAATGAGTTAAATCAGCCTTAAAGCTAAAGCCAGGAGATAACAGGAGGGGTTCATTGGAGTCATTACTCTTTTATGTTTAATAGACACATTTTATTGTGTAATGCGTTTAGGAGTTGTTTCTGATTAGGATGTCTCCTGGAAGCCTGGCTGTGGAGGTATGCCTTGCCAACCAGAGTGGGAGGACATTCCCGCACATCACAGAACACAGTTAAGGGATTGCATATTTAACCTAGTCTGGGAGTGCTTTGGAGTGCCTAGAGGAGCTTGAGGACATTGGCGTGACTTAATGCTTAGTCAGCTGGATAAAAAAAAATAAATTGATGGGTAAAACAATGGTTATTTTATTTCTACCTTTGCATCCTGAATAAAATTTCCCTGGACACTAAGTTACAGTATGTGACATCAAGACAGTTTAATCTAGAACAATGTAGGAGATATTAGTGCAGAATACTACAGCAATATCTGTCCAGTTCTCAGCAAGACATGTTAGATAATGCATTGTCCAAATAAACTGTGCCTTCAAGACGTGTGCTGCTACCATTTATTGTAAAACACCATGCAGTGCAAAGAATGCGGAGAATGAGCTCAGCAGATGAACATTATCAATCACAGGGATAAACACAGAGACAAGTTTAAATCCAGTTAAATTAACTCCTCCAGTTCTAAGCTCACGCGCTGATAAGAGAGACGGGAAGCGAGGCACTCACAGTCATCAGCCATTCAGAAATTAGCTCCTAACCTAGGACGTTTGGCTGAGAATGTGGACATGCACTGTGTTTTGTAATTTCGTTCAGATCTAGACTTAATGTGTCAGTGACAGTGAGTTCAAGGTAAATGATGTAAACACTGCAAAAGGATTTTAAATGAATTTAAATATTGCACAAACTAAATTTACAACTATTACTGTGAACTAGCTGATGTCTTTGATGAAGACTGAGAGATATTGAACTGGAAGGTGAAGAAAATGCTATGAAGATAAAATGTCTCATTTTTGACTGTAAGTAGGGTGAGTTAGCTAATTTGCCAGTCAAAGGGCTTTAGCTACTGGCCCAAGAGTGATGCTACAGTAGGGTGCAGTACACCAAATGAATAACTGACATTATGGGCCCTGTTTGGTGTTCTTTTATCAAGAACGTTTGCTTTAGCGATATAAAAAATGCAACAAACTAAAGGAGGATTTGTATTTTTATAAACTCATAACTGAGCATTTAGGACAAACTGGGGATTGATCATTCTGCTGTATATCTACATCCTGCAGTTAAAGTAATCAAATGGCTTAGCCAGAAGTAGGCAGGTCATGCAGTGCTCACCAGCTAAATGCACATTAACTGACATATATTTGTTTACACCAGCTGTTGGAACAGTGAAGACAGAAGTTTAGCTTCCTCGGCCAAACAAAGATGAGCAGGCTGGTTATCTCTATTTCCATCAGGGTAGTCATCCATGGAGCCAGATAAATCTCCTCTCCATCCCACGCTGGAGGAGGTCTGAGACATGTCTGGATTTGGGACTGGCTAATTGGATCCACACAGGGCAGGTTTTATAAACTGATAAAAAAAAGATGTACTTTTACACAGAGACAAAGTAGTTTAGATGACAATATGTTCTTTTGTCAAACTCTTAAAGTGTGACTTATCATTCTAAAGCAGTGTTTTACAGCCAAGCATTGCTGAGACCCACAGAATTATGTGAACAGGAGAAGATAATCAGTGTCAAATTAAAGGAAATATGTATCTGGTGTATTTGTAATCCGTCACTATTTTTCACAGGACATGTATGTTGTTAGTGTCAGGAAAAAGCTGGACTTTGCTTACTTCTCATTTATGCATCAAGATGTCATACCTCTATCCATCCTTCCATCCATCCACCCATCTATGGGCTGTGGGAAAAACACACACTCCTTAGGCTCTGGGGTTTCAGTCATATGTGTAACAACAACATGATGCTGCAGGAACAGACACATTCCTGACATTCCCCTGAATCTGTGTGTGTGAACGTTTGTGTCACAACAGGGGTGAGGATAGATACAAGTTAAATAGATGAAACGGACAACTTGTCAAAGCCAAGAAGAATGAAAAGTGCAAAACTGGTACCTTAGAAATGTGAAAAGGAATGAGGATCAGAGAAGGTAAAAAGAGGAAAGTGGAAAAGGGGTTAAAAGAGGAAAGGGGAGGAGGTGTTGGAGAAATGTGAAAGGAAAGGTAAAAATGAGTTAAATTTTTTCCAGACAAATTCTAAACACTTGTGCCTTGGGACTGTGATGAGTGTGTGCACACTCCTGACTTTACTTTCATGATGAAAGGATGTCCACACAAAAAGATTTCAACTTGAACGTAAAATATGTGGTATTTTTTCCTTTTACAAATAACTTTACATTTACTGAAACAAAAATATTGTGTGCATTTGTGTGCATCAGAGATTATGTCATAACCAGATGGACACTTGAAACTACAAGGGCTACAGTACACTGTAAATACAATGGCTTCAGAAAGCAGTCAAACTGTCAGGGCCGCTCGGCGGCCGCTGCCTCTCCTCCGTTTGTCTCTTCTGTTTTCTCCGTCATATGGGCTCTGCACCTCAGCTGTGTTGCATTCCAGTAATTAGTAACTGGTTTGTCTACGCACACAGCTGGGGTGCATCCCGATGATGACCTTCTCCTTATATAAACCTCTGGCAGACGCTCCGTGCTCGCCGGAACATTATCTAACGAACATTAACTAATCTTTGCCGGAACATTACCTAACTAACTAACATTAACAGAGTAACGCGGACACATGTGGTTAGACTGCTACGCTGACAGTTACTGTGCGTTTTTTGGCTTGATTCTTCCACACACCTTACGTGCTACGCTCTTCACACTACACCACACCACATATTTTTGATCCGTCTTTGCCAGAGCATTACCTAACTTACTTTACAGTACTTACCTGAATTACGTCCTTTTGATTTCCCGGCTGACAGTCCCTGTACCGTGGATCTCATTTTTGAATGTTGTTGAGTTTTTTCTGTTTTTGTGTGAGACGTTCCAGGCTGACAGTCCCTGTGCCGTGGATATCCGTTTTGTTCGCCTGTCTTCCCTGGTCCTCTACTCCTGTTTCCTGCCGTTAGTTTGTGTGTGCACCTGTTCGTCCTGGTCTCCGTCGTCATCACTCCCCTTCGCTTGTATGTATTATGGACACTGTTGTGTTGGTACGTTGTTGTGTTGTCGTACATTAAACGTTTTTTGTGTACTAGCCCTGGGTCGGCTATCTTGAGTCCTACCCCAAGTTCTCCCTCACCCTCCTGGTGAGGGGGGCTAACCATAACACAAACATCACTTTTTGCATGCTTTATTAAGCTGTAGATCTAATTGGAAATAGATCTGTGAGCTTTGCATATCTTGATTTGGGCAGTTTTCCCATTCTTCCAGCCAGATTCTCTCAAGTTACATGAAAATGATTGGGGATCATCAGCCATCTTCAGGTCTTTCCACAGTTGTTCTCTGGGTGTAAGTCTAGGCTTTGACTGGGCCACTCAAGGACAGTCAGACTTACTCCAAAGCCACTTCAGTGTTGTCTTGTTTGTATGCTTTAGGTCATTGTGATCAAAGGTGAACTATCGCTTGAGTCTCAGGTTGTATGCCCTCTGGAGCAGGTTTTCTTCATCCTGCAATAATTCTTCCCTCAATTCTGACCAGTGTCCCGGTCACTGCTGCTGAGAAGCACCCCCATAGTATGATGCTGCCACCCTCGTGCTTCACCATGGAGATGGTATTATCCAGGTGATGAACGTTGCCTGGTGTTCTCCAGACACAGTGCTTGGAGTTCTGCCCAAAGGGTTCAGGTTTTGTTTCATTAGACCAGAGAATCTTTTCCTCATGCTCTGAGTCCTTCAAATGCTGATTCGGCAAACTCATATGCCTTTTACTCAAAGTGGCTTTGTTCTAGCCTCTCTACCTTAAAGGCCTGATTGATGGAGTACTGCTGAGATGTGAAATGGTTGTCCTTTCATCTACTCCTATCCCTACAGAGGACTTTCAAAGTCCTGTTAAAAAGACTGTTGGGTTCATAGTCACCTCCCTGGTTTCTAGGAAGAGTCCTGGTGAATCCAAACTTCTCCCATTTCACAATTACAGTTCTACAGAGGAATCATCGAGTCTGTTCTCTGCACCTCCATCACTGACTGGTTTGGCTCAGCAACCAAACAGGACAAGTACAGACTTCAGCAGACAGTCAGGACTGCAGAAAGGGTCACTGGTGCAAGCCTGCCCTCCATGGAGGACCTGTACACCTCATGGGTCAAAAGGAGGGCGGAGAGGATCACTGTTGACCCCTCACACCCGGGACACAATCTGTTTGAACTCCTCCCCTCTGGACGGCGTTACAGGTCACTGTGTACCAAGACAGCCAGGCACAGGGACAGTTTCTTCCCCCAGGCTGTGGCTCTGATAAACACTTGACCAATGACAGTATGACTGGTCAATAACCCTCAGTGCAATACCTGTAAATATACCTTGTACAGATTATACAGACTCGTACAGGTCTCTATTTTTAAGTACTCTATTACACAGCCTTATGCTGGTTTACTGTTTACTTGCCCCTTGCATGGGGATATGTACATACACATTGAGAGCCGATATACCAGAGTCAAATTCCTCATGTGTCCGACACACCTGGCCAATAAAGCTGATTCTGATTCTGATTCTGAATTACTTAGGCCCCTGTGATCCTGAGAACACTCAAAGCTTTAGAAATGGTTTTATATACTTGCCCTGAGCTAAGTCTCGCCACAATTTTATCATAGTGGTCTACAAAGAGTTCCTTGGACTTCATGGCTTGGTTTTTGTCCTGACATGCATTGTGAATTGTGGAACCTTACTATATATACAGTACACAAATGTGTGCCTTTCTTATCTATGTCCACTTAATTCAGTTTGCTACAGGTGGTCTCCATTGATGTTCTAGACAAATCTCAAGGATAATTAAAGCAAACAGGATGCATCTGACCATGGTCTGGAATGCAGCAGCAAAGGCAGTGTTAAGGGGCTGGTACTGGTGGACCTAATGTACAGATCCACACTGGAAGAGGAGCAAAAAGAAGTTTGACACTTAAGGAGAACCACACAGAGTGCAGAGAGGCTGGCCAGGAGAGGTGGTCGGGCATGGAGGATGCCACACAGGAGAACCAAGACAGTGAAGCCACACACTGGAGGAGAGGGGAACCTGGACTGATGAGGAGAATGGCAAACTGGAGAGTGGAAAGCTGGAGCCATAAGGATTAGGCTGTGCACCACAACTAGGAAGACACTGCTCACTGGAGGACTCTGTGAGCCACAGCCAGGGACAAGGCAAGTGCAGCACACAGGAGTCAAGTAAGGCGCCAATTCAAGGTGTGGGTTAACGGGGCAGAAGAGTCGGGTAGCATGGACGAACACCATGAGCTGATGGCAGATGCTATTAAATGTGGTTTAGCTGATCATTCAGTCTTTGAATTTAATGCACAGACCCCAGGTAAAATGGCAGCCATGCTGGAAGTATGCAGGGAAGAGGTCTTTATACAGGAAACACATAGTATTTTTACCCTTGAATATCTAGGTTGTTTGGATGTGATGTGTACACCTCAGTGTACTGCTGCCATGTAAAGCAGACATTTCTTGATGTTTCCACTCTCAAGGAAATCCGGTCCATTTGTGTTCACCGGTGCTTTCACAGCTCCCTATAAAGCTATGCTCAATCCAGTTGCTCTTTCTCTTGCTCCTTTCTTCATTGTTTCTTTCAGTTAATCACTTGCCCATTTTAGTTCAGGGGATCCAGAAGAATAAAACCAATGTGATTAGTTTTTACTGAAGCCACTTTTCTTTTCTGTCCTTTCAATCCACAAAAAAACACAAAGCAAAAACAGATGTAGTGGTTTATTTTAGACATGCAAAGTAGCTGAAACCAATCCTATGGAGTAGGTGTGATATGCCATGAGTCTTTGAGACCATGCACATTCTTTTGGCCAAGCCCAGATGCTAACACTCACCTTCAATTATGCTCTCTAAGTGCAGCCCCACTGTAAACACAGTTTCTGTTTTCCCAGATAAGACGAACATTAGGCAGGCTAACATGTGGTCCTTTATGCCACTGTAGATTGTATGTATCACTGTGCCTTTTGTTTACAAAATAAAGAAGAGAATAGAAGCACATCGAATGTAAAAGAAAACAGCATACACAAAGTAGGAAAAAGAGAAGATGTGGGGAGAACAAAAAAGTGCCACGTCAAAGCAGCAGTCAGAAACTTCAGTGGGCATCTACCTCTGCTGGCTCCTGTCAGCTAAACCACAGCTTGCTTAGCACACGCATTACATCCATGGCCACAGACGGTATTTATTTCACCTTGGCCGTTATGACATGGTCACTGTTTTTGTCCTTGGTATATACTGTAGGTTGCTGTTTTAACCTTGCAGGTAAAGCAAAAAGGTGTTTCACAACTCTAATGTAAGAAAACCTAATTTGTGAAAAGCAAAATGAAATCATGCTTAAGTTACTTTTTGCATTCCAATTATTCATTGGGAGTCAGAATATTTTCAATTCATATATTCAGTTTTAATCTGCTCATTACATGTTATACTTTTGAAGAAGTAAAGGTGGATTAATAGGTCAAATCAAGGTATTTGGATGTTTACTGGAGTGGCACTAATCTTTTCTCATACAAGATAGCAATGATGTAAAAAAAAGGTGGAATTTGCATCACTATAATCACCATTCCTGATATTTGACCTCACTGCAAATTAATGTTATATATTTTTTATCTCACCATATTTGTTAAATGATCAGTGGTAGAACTGGATGTTTGCCCTTTGTTTGACATTATTTTATACTTGCCTTATTCTTTCATCGTGTTTTAAGAAACTGCACTTCATTTCTTCTTTGAGACAATGTGTAATAAGAAAAATAAATGCTTAAATGGATGAAATAAATGCATATTAGCATAAAACCAAAAAAGTCAGAAAAAAGTATACAGTGGTGAATTCTTGGATAGAGAATGTAATTACAAAGTCTACTTTAAAAATCAAACAGTATGTTCCCTGATGAAGAAAGACCGCGCTGAGCAAAAAACACCTAACTGTCTTTCTGTCCATGTTGTGAAAATGAAATAGTAAGAAAAATAGAGGCCTTTGGTGGTGATGACAGAAATGTTTGGTGGTGTTGTCACACACAGGCAGAGATGTCTGAGTCATCAACCGAAGAAAAATAATTATTGACAAAGGCCCATACCGCAGAAGGTCAGCGTTTACTTACTAAGCACTTGGAGAACCACTAAAAGGCAAACCTGTCTTGAGAAGCTCACTGCTTATAAAGAAAACTAAAATTTGTGTCTCACACCCCGGTGATACCGCACAGGTTTGTGGTTAACTTATATTTTAATCAGTGCATGTCACTGTGTGCACAATTTTGGCATTGTATTACTTTTTTACAGTACCATTCCTTCCTTGCAACATTTAAGAGTAAATCATTAGGACAAACATAACATACAGGGATGTAAGGGCAGGAGCTGTCATGGAGAGCATAATACTTGTACCCTTGCACTGACACGTTTCCATCCCATGCTAAAATGCACTGCGCAAATGGAAAGAGCACAAAGTGGATACCAATTAATACAATATATGTTCTCAAGCAACATTCACAGCAACCAATCTCTATTTAATTTAAGGAGGCTTCCTCCTTCCCTCTCTTGTTCTCCCTCTCACAGATAAAGGCTCCAGGGTGACATGGAGAGTGTAGGTCACTAACACATTAGGAATGTTGGGAAGGAAACTATTTGCTTCAATGACATGTGCAGTAAGACAATAAACCAGATGAAAATCCAACTGGAAACTAGACAACAAACAAAAAACTCCTCCATTATCTTTGTGTACTGTGTAGTGATGCTCGGAGCTCAAGACACAGCTTTTCAAGCAGATAAAAGTTTCAAGTGATGAAGCTTCAGCAACTACATAAAAGACTAGACAATAACAATCAGTTATCCATAACCTTCTATATTACTAATCTGTTTCATGTTGTTTTATCTCTGAGAGTTCTTACATTGTGCTTAAAGCTCATAATGATAATTGCTTTTATTGGCCAAGTATGTTACACACACAAGGACTTTGTCTCCAGTACAAAACCAAGGCAACCATCTGGGGCGTAAACTCACACGTACACACCGATGGCAGCACTGTTCCTGCAAGGTGCTGCTCTGGCCATCGGGAGCAATGTGGGGTTCAGTGTTTTGCCCAAAAACACTTCAATATGTGGGCTGGGGAGAAGGGGAATCAAACCAGCTGCAGGACAACTGCCCTACCTCCTGAGCCACAGCTGTGCCAATAATAAGTGATTGAATGCTCAGTAAACTTCAGGCAGAAAAGTTGGTTTCATAAACCCTTTTCTATCACAATCCAAAGCAACAAAAAGAGAAATCAAGCAAAAAGCACATGTGTACAACTGAAATGTTTTGTTGTCTGTCCAATTTCAACAGCTGTTTCCATTGCCCTTTAACCACAGTGCCTCTGAGATCTATTAAACTCAGAGAAACATAATTTGTGAATACATCACACCATAAAATATGAAAAAGCCAAGTCCAAATAATGACTGATTTGAGTTTTTCAGAAGCAGTAACTGCGTGTTGTTGCCAAGCGTGGTTCTCCTGGCTCATCAGTACTACATCGAGCTGGACAGAGTGAGGAAGCTGTCATCTGGATTCAATGAGCTGCTTATAGAAATTCTGCCTGCTGACCTTGTTGAAGGGGCTCCCTGACAGAGTTACATACACTCGGCTCTCTCTTTCTACTTTTCTTTGTTCCTGTTCTTTTCTGTTTCCTTTATCTTCTTGTGCCTTCAGCCCCCAGGCTCTTTCGGTTTTCTTATCGTCATGTTCTTGCACCTTTTCTTTCTTCTGTTTTCAGTTTCTCTCACTCTTTCACTTACCATGGAAAGTATGGTTCTGATCAGACACTTATCAGACACTGAGCCAGTATTTCTTGGCTATAGCTGCTCTTATTCTGAACTGCTTTTTAAATCCTTACAAATCAGAGGAACACTGTCATTTGGAGTTGCAGAGAGTTTCACTGTATAGCTTTCCATGTCATTGAAGAAAATATTTGTCCTTCAGTTATCCCAAATATTATTAGTAATATTTGCATTTCTCTTTGCAACCTGTGAATACAGCAACCTGCTTCCATCAGCTCTCATTTTGGAGAACTAGTACAAGTAAAAAAAATCAACTCCACTGCCCATAAAACAACTCAGTGAGCCACATTGCAGTTGTGTCTTGTAGAATCAATATCAAGGTGCACATGAAGCTGGTCTGGTGGCACGTGGTGGTCCAACACCTTACTGAGACACTCTATGTTGGTTTTTCCTTTGATTTGTCACTGATGTCTTTATCATCCCTACACTTGTATGCTGCACCAACTCTAGTAAAATATGAAAGTAAGACCTGGCTTGATTTATACTGGCAGGAATTATTCACTTTTGAATGAGTAAAAGTTTAATATTTTGACACGGTACATGTTGGACTGAGGATGCACACAATAAGAAAAAAATATTCACTTGAAGTAAATAACACTATAAAACAAAATGTATTAGCTTAAACCAAGCACTGATTCATAAAATGATGATTGAAAAAAAAAGAAAAAAAAAAAGAATATATGGCTCTGGTTGTCTGACAGAAAAACGCTTGAACACCACTGTTTTGCATACAACTATGCTAACAATGCTAGTAACACTACCCATTTCAAGTAATCCACCGTTTTTTTTGTTGTGCTCTATAAAGGCTTCAGCTGCATTCTCTGGTGTCACTCATAAAAGAGTAAAGCCAAGGACAAAATGCAAAAACATTCAGTATCACAGCCATGAAAAATCACATAAAAGCAAAGAAAACAGCAGTGAGAAACAACAAAGCCACATATGAGAACTATTGAAAAAAAAGTTAACACTTGACATTTCCGCTGCTGCTGTGAGAGCAACCCGTTAACAGATGCTTCTCATGAAGCTGCAGAGATTAGTCTGATCTCTGTGACAAATAAGTGTCTTTCTATAAAAGAGAGGGCTGGTGGTTGGGGCTGGGATAGGGGGGGTCTGCTGTATCATGTAGGGCTCTCCAAACAATAAGCTCACTGTTTTAATCTCGCTCCCCAAAATCCTTTTGAGACGGGCAGTCTCTCTCCAACCCCCATGTCTAAACACATAGTATGCTTTGTCATCACCTCATCCACTACTGCATAAACGCTGGCTTAATTGGAAAAAAATTCCAGCATGGGCAGCAAGTTTCCCATAGTCTTGAAAAAAAGAGAAATGTTTTACTGACCAAAAAAGCCAAAACTGAGAAAAACATCCAAATTTTCTGTGTAATGAATCATCCAAAATGCCTAAGTACCTTTTTACTGCCACTGTGGACGCGAGTCATTTCATTGGTTGGTCTGAAAAGACAATTTTGTTCTTGAGGCCTGGCTTTTAATTCTCCCAGAGTAAAAACCTTGATAAAAGAAAGGTTTAGAATTCATTCTGCTGTTGGTCAGGCAGTGTGTGAACTCCTGGTGACATGTTCAACATGCATGGCCAGCAGTGAGTACTAGTTTGAAAGTTATACCACAGGAGTGATGACATTTTGGGAAAATTAAGCCATTTTTTGTCTCACTTTGTCAAACCCCTTCAAAGGGCTGTTTGAAGGTTAAGACTTGGTTTTAGGGTTCAGGTTAGAATTAGGTTTAGTTTGGTTACGGGAAGGGTTAGGCATTTGGCTGTGATGGTTAAAGTTAGGGCAAGGAGCTAGGGAATGCATTATGTCACTGACTGTCCTCACAAAGATACAGTAGGTATACGACAATTGTGTTACTTTTGGGGCATCAGAGTAATATTAGTGGAGGTTTTGTTATGGCCTACTTTAGGTCATGGGTGAAGGGTGAAGGTGGCTGACCCAAAAAATAAAGATGCTGTATGTGTGTACAACTCGGAGGTGGCAACATCAGTCATGGTGAAAGAGCAAACTATTCACCATCTTGGTTTGGTCTGATGAGGGCTTCATGTAAACATACTCACTGTAATTAATGACCACATTCCCTTCTCTCCCATCCTTCTTTCTAAATCCTCAGCTCCTTCTCTATGGCTGTCTGGGGCAGCCTACTGCTGTTTTTACCTTTGTTTCCATCTATCTGTCTGTCTGTCTGCACAGACCGCAGCACCCTTGTTCAGACCTAATCTGTCTGTCTTTCAGTGCCTGGTAATTGGAGCTGTTTAGGGGGTCATCCAGCCCAGGTGGGCAGGCTAGAGGAGTGTGTCTCTGTGTGGCTCTGTATGTTTTTGTCTAGGTGTGTGTTCGTGTGTGCACTCAGGGACAGGAATGCGTGTCGAACCAGGAGCCCCTGCTTCCCACGGCTGTGCCACCCGTGAGCTGTGCATGACAGGCATGCTGAAGAGTACACGTCATACTGAAGAAGCTTACAGGTGCAATGCTGTTATAGGCTACACCAACTTCCTCTGGCAGTCACATTTCTTCCTCGTAGCTGTTCATTTTATCTATAACAATATTACATTTATTTATTTTTTCCTGTTTTTGACACATTACTAAAATGCATCCTGTTCACGTTGTTAAGCACCTTTGATGTTGTTTAACTAAGATGGAGACCCAGCTCTCTTGCAGTCCAGCACATCTCTTTGTCACTCTTGATTATGAACTTCAAATCAGATCAAGGGGTGTTATATTCAGCAGGCCATATCAGGCCTTATTGTAATGGAAACTGGAGTGTATTTACAATATACAGACATTGTTTCATAGCTTGTTTTAGTCTAGAAAATCTGTGTTGTGTTGAAAGAGCAGATAGAAAGGCCTGATATCATTGTACACACATGAAGTTTCAAAAGCTGTTTCCAGGGATTGCACAATTCAGTTCAGTCTGATTTATATGACAATGGGGCACATACATATACTGAGGCACGTGCATCAAGGAAGTACCATGCTCCTTGGAAACCAGATGCAAGATACTGGAAATCAGCAACAGACTGGAGGAAAAACAAGATATTGCTCCCGGTGGCTTGACTAGTGCTGTTGTGTGGCAGCCTGTCGTCATCAGTGTGTGAATGTTGTGTGTGAATGGATGAGTGGTGTATCATCTCCTGTAAAGCGCTTTGGCCAGTGCAACACACTGTGGAAATATGCGCTATATAAATACAGTCCATTTACCATTTACCATTGATCTCCACTGCCTCCATGCACCCAACTATATTGTCTACAGTGCTCAGTTAATGGCTGTAACGATACAATATGTCATTAATGAATATAAAAGTGTAGAACCATAATTTCGTATCTAGAGAAACTAAATGTACGGACAAAGGTTTTCTTCTGTTTAACAGACAGAATTCATAAAAACCAAAGAAGTGAATGTTTATGTTACATGTAAATGATGTTTCCAAGTTCAAGTTAACCTTTAACAACCGTACTGGCACCCCATGTGAAATTGCAATTATCAATATGATTGAATTATTGTGAATAGACAGTACATCTTTCCTCTGCACCTTAGAGTCAAGGTAGCCAGAAAAAGTTCAAGAATCTTGACTTTGAGCTTCACTTCTTTCTTGAACACACAACAAAATCTCTGTTGCCGTACAGATACCCCTTGTGTTTAGAGGAGAAAGCTAGGAGCTTAGAGAGCCCTTTCAAGACAATCGCAGTTTGTTGTTTTGCCGTCTCTGTCCGTCTGCCTGTGTGAGCGAGGTTGAACCGCAGGGTCAGGTGAGGCCACCTGTGCTCTGCTGGAAAGAAAGAACCATTTATCACCTTGTGATTCACAGAGATTGGGTTATCGAGCAAAGGGGGAATAGCTCAGAAAGACAGAGGGACAGCAAGAGGAAGTGTTAAAAAATAAGCATGTATTCCTGTTTTTAAACAGTTTTAAGTGTGTTTAACATATTCTGGCATTTATATAACAAACACAGTGAACAAATAGTTTGAATAAATGAGGCATCTCTGATTATATCTTTGAAACAATCCAGCTGAGTTAGCTAACCTTGCATAGGTGGACTTGCAAACTGATGCAGGTGACAGATATTGGTTTCTTTGACATAATTCCAGTTGTAAGTATAGTTTTTAAGGGCATTTTCAAGTACAAAACCCAACAACTAGTGACAGGGAACATTTTATAGCCTGACACTGTCACAATTTCCATAAAATCAGCTGATTGGGAAAATAAATGTCAGATGTCCTGTTCTGCAGGCTGAAACACTTAAACATCTTAGCTTTGACATTCCACTAAATTCTGACTGTCTAAATTTCCCGGCCAACCTGGGGCCTTTCTGTGCGGAGTTTGCATGTTCTCCTCGTGCTTGTGTGGGTTCTCTGCGGGTACTCCGGCTTCCTCCCACAGTCCAAAGACATGCAGCATAGGTTGATTGGTGTCTCTAAATTGCCCATAGGAGTGCGTGTGTGTGTGAGTGGTTGTTTGCCTATGTGTTAGCCCTGCGATGGGCTGGCGACCTGTCCAGGGTGTACCTCGCCCTTCGCCCACAGCTGGCTGGGATTGGCTCCAGCCCCCCGTGACCCCGTTTGGGACTAAGCGGTTTAGAAAATGGATGGATAAATTTTCAATTTATCATGCCTTGTAGCATGCTAGAGAGTTCAACTATCAACACTCTTGATGTAACGAATGCAGCACACACCTATGCTCAGAAGAGATCACCACAAACAAACAAGAAAAACAGCTACTGAGAAAAGGTCAGGATAAAAACAATGTTGGAGCAAGGCCAGTACATCCATTTCAGCAGCAATGACGAGATCTGTTAATTGGTAGCAGTTCAGTTCAGTTCTGTTCATGAGGAAATTAGGATCAAACCTCAGGCCTGCGTATTCATATCCTCCAAACCCCTTACCTGTGTGTGTGTCTCTGTATAGTTGTGCTGCAATTTGAAGTTGGAGGACTGTGAAGCTGACAAAACTGGATGAGACCTAAATGTGATTTTAAGACAGAGAGGGGAAGAAACAGGGATAGCATGTGTGTATCCACTCTAACACACATACCGCTGTGTGCGTGTGTGTTGGGTCATCTTCTGAAGTACCCTGCTGAGAGTAACCCGATCCCTGTCAATGTGTCTAGCCAACACAGAGATCAGTGAAGGCTGCCTGTCAGGACCAGTGACCCTGCCCTCCCATGCTCTTTAGCTGTGCATCCACCATGGAGACTAGAGGGCAATGACAGGCCTGGGGAGCTGGAGACTGGCAGACAAGCGTGTGATAGGACTACTAGTAAAGTCAAAAGAATGCTTTGCAAAGTGGGTGAGAATGCTTACCAGTACAGAGCACTGGTAAGCACCCTACAATATCAAGCAGTGATGTTATCTATGAATTCTAAAACAAAATAAAAAGATTTTTCCAAATCAACAGGTATGTTTTCTTGCATTAAACAGAACCCAATTTTGCTTGAACCACTGTCAGATCTATCAACTGAGGAAACATCTGTCACACATTGCTACATGTCAGCTAATTAGTGATTCAGTGCAGTGGGAAAAATCCTTGCACCAGTGTACAAAATACAGGGGGTCTCCGACCTCCTGTTTGACAGCACAAACTCCCTGAAAATCTAAATGAAATTTCAGGGGGGTCTCAGAAATGTACCAAATTATTTTCTATTTATTTACACAAGTTATTTGGATGTAACTTACTTGTTTTTAACGTAATAAAATAAAAATACAGGCCTATTGTATTCACTGCATTCCTGGTATTGTACCAAAAATGAATCAGAAACTGAGGGAAGCATGCAGGCTGTTACAGACACATGCATTGGCCACTCTATCTCCACCTGCAGTTGTTTTTGTTGGGATCGAACCAATACAAAATATAAAAATAGACACAACTTGTATGTCTTTGTGAAACTTCATTGTTTGAGGAAATTTTCACTGAGTGATCGACATAGGTCGAACTAACTTTACCCACTGTCAATAATGCCTGTGATACCATTCAGTGTGACATTGTTATTTACCATGCCTCTTGATTTGCTTTCATGTGTTGTTTTGTTTGCAGATTTGGTACAGTTGGACTGCACACACTCACTACCACACCAGCAAAACCTCATGGCATGACTGCAGTAGGAAATTTGCTTACCCATCTACAGTGACAAATAAAGCACACATGTTATTGTATTTCCATTAATAATACTATAGAGATGGAACTGCCTAGCTCTGTTTATTTAGCTTAGGTTGTGTTTGTAGATGTTATAGTGAATCTGAAGTTCTCCAACTTTGTTCTGCCTTCCAGCGTTCTCTTTTCTGATATGCTACTGTTGTAGCATTTCTCTCTGGTGGTTTCTGTTTACCTGAAATTATTTTAGTCTTAACAGGTGCTAATGCAAGACCCTGTGTGTTTTGAAATTAAAATGATCAAGAAGTACTATGGGGTATTGCCAGCTAATTTGTATATTTTATTTTAAGAAACTGTCTTCTCATTGGATGCATTTACTGTATCAGACATACAGTATACAATACTTGATTTAGTTACAGATATGGGTTTCATAATCCAGTGTGTTACTCGCCGCTGCTAAAGTCAGCAGATATTATGTCTTATTTAGCCGTATCCTAATCAGGACAATCCTTCGAATGCTCAGATCCTATTTGTAAATCTTTGTCTAAACCCTTTTTCTGTGATGGTTCTCTCTTCCCTCATTTCCTTTCTTTGCCCATTTCTCAATCCATCTGTTTTGTAATGGGATCCCTGCATCGTTATGAGTTATAGAAAACAGTTGTGGGGACTTCCCAGCTATGTGACTGTTTATCTCCTCCGTACACCACAGTGGGACCATGTTATTGGGATAAAAGACTGCCAGGACAATAGACTTGGCTTCACTTTCACATTTCCTCTGAGTCAGATCCATAGTCATGCAGGTCCGGCGTGACTGAATAAACCTCATATACAGAAATGTCTCACTGTTAAGAGCTAAAGATTATGATTTGAATTTTTTTATTTTATTATTTTCTAAATATGAAACATGCACCACTGGAATCTTGTGAAGTAAGTGCTGTTTTACAGTTTGTTCTGGCAAAAGGATGATTGAACACAAAGGAAATCTGCTGGAAGTCAAGTTTGGTTCAGCTCAGTTAGACTGAATGGTCTGAGTGTAAATGTACAATATTTCAGTTGAACTGAAAATAATATTCTCTATACCGAATTCAGACTAAAAATAGTATAGTGGATGTTAAGTCTATTTAAAGACTGTATATGCTGTAGTATTTTCACATGGATTGCCTTACTTTAAAATGTGCTTACTTACTGGTACACATTTTTACAGTACAATGTGAAGCAGTATTATATTTGTAACCCACTGTGTTAGAGGCATCTCACTGTGTTCAACTCCACCCCAAGACAGCCGATGTGGAAAGGAAAACTTTACTCCCATAAAGATAATCTTTAAGCTGGTCGACAGACTTTTAGCTGCGTGTACGCTACAGTATTAGTTGCTCTTTGTAAATCCTTGATTGATGTTTTATTGCTGTTGTTTCGAGTGAAGTCGAATTGATTGTTAGGGTATGTATGTGCCCATACTGCATTCAGCCACTGAGAACTGTGCCCCACATGATAATGATAACAGTGTGTCTATGGAACATGCATCCAGCCACGTAAGGAAGCAATCTTCTGTTTTGTTTGAATATTCAGTAACTTTGAGGAAACTCTGGAATGGTGTTTCATGTTTCCTTCCTCCATGTCAGTGGTTTACTCAAGGGTGCTTGGAGATACACTTACGATCAGTCCTGTAATACAGAGACCCAGGTTTAGAAACCCACAAAGCCTAGTTTAGGGCCAGACTGACTGCCCAGTGTAAAAGCTCAGGGAGCACCACAGAAAATACATACAATAAGTTTAACTATAGATACATTTTGTTTTACTTGTTATAAACACTTTTTTCAGTATACACATCAAGCACCTGACCTGTCCAGGGTGTACCCCACCTCTTGCCAAATGTCAGCTGGAATTAGCTCCAGCCCACCCTCAACCCTGTTCAGGAATAAACGGTATAGATAAAAGATGGATGGACATCAAGTACCCTGGGTATCTGTACAAAAATACTGCATCATAATTACCATTGACCATTCAGTAATCATGACCATGGGTTATTGTGCATGTTCTCACATGCACAGTCCTTTATGGAAACCATTAAAAAGTCTCTGTGTTACCAGAGGACAGGAGTCCATTCCAGCATGCACTGCACAAAAGCACACTTGACAGGTGGCCAGTCTATCACAGGGCTAACATGGACAGAGAGTTAACTCAGGTTGTTTCTACTGGCAGTTTAGCACACACTGCATTTGACTGCTATGTTTTTGTATTATGTGACTAAAGTATACCTATTTAACATCATGAGAGCCCCTCCTCTGTGCTTGAGAGTCTTTCAGTTTTCTGAGCCATAGAGGAGGCATATCCTGGCCCGGCCTGGCTCAGACCAGGTCTTAAATTCCATCAGTGTTAAGTATTGGGTTACTGGCATGTAGCTGGCGGAAGTAAGAGGAAGTAAATACCATCTTTACTGCAGCTCATCTATTTGGTTTATTTCTTATTAAAGTCGACATGAAAACAATAAGTATGTCTCAATACGTTAGACCCGGTCAGGTAAAGCAGCGAGTCTCTGTACAGGAACATTCCCTGACATGCAGTAACCTCAGGCCTTGTGTTTTTCTCCACATCCTCTGGTCACGGTGCAGCAGCAGGAGGTAAAATATAGCCACAAAACTGGGTGACCTTGAAAAATCTCACTTTTAAATGGCACCGGTGGATGTTAGGCAAGCTCGCATGAACACACACAGCCTGGAGATTATGACCATTCAAGGAAATCCATAAACTATTGCATAATACTTTTCATAGTGGGAAAAAAAGTCTCACTAGCAAGAGTTTGAGAGACTTGTATAAACTGAGTTGCTTCTGCGTAGAAGTACAACAACATAGGTACACCTTGTTTTCTGAGCTTTCAGTCATGTTTAAGATGATAATCCACTGGAACAATTCTTTACAGAAACAACACATTATCAGGCATGCAACATGTGTGGTTGTTTTTAACTTCCTGTTATGTCCCACTGAGTAGCGGAAACTTCAAGGTCGTTAAATACAACAGGTGATCTCTGCATTTTCTCCCACAAATCCCTTGCATTACAGGTAGCCACATTCTCAAAATAGGGAAATCAATTCAAACAAGTATTGTTGCACCGACAACAGTATCATGGATTACTAGAATTGTCTTAAAACAAACAGGTACTGTGCTCCAGGGGAATCCAGCATTGATGAGCTGATCATTCAGTGCCACAGGGGGCTTCACTGGCCAGCTGCTTGTAGGTTAGACCCGGTCAGGTAAAACACAGGTCTCTGTACATGAACATTCTCGGACATGCAGTAACCTCAGGCCCTGTATTTTTCTCCACGTCCTCTGGTCACAGTGCAGCAGCAGGAGGTAAAATATATCCACAAATCCACGTGCAGTCAGCAAATTCCACTTTTAGAATGGCAGCAGTGGATGTCATGCAAGGTCACGTGAATGCACAACTGCATGGAGATTATGACCATTCAAGGAAATCCATAAACTATTGCATAATACTTTTCATAGTGGGAAAAAAAGTCTCACTAGCAAGAGTTTGAGAGACTTGTATAAACTGAGTTGCTTCTGCGTAGAAGTACAACAACATAGGTACACCTTGTTTTCTGAGCTTTCAGTCATGTTTAAGATGATAATCCACTGGTGTAACATTGTAGATAAGTCAGAAAACGCAGACGGGTGTGTGTGTGTGTGTGTGCGTGGATTTTCTCATATCACAAGTATCAAAACTTGTTTACACACTCACGTTGTGTGGACTCGCCGTTACCTCATGGGGATTAGATGCTGGTCCAGACCATGCAAATCACTGAATTCTAAGGTAATGATTTGGTTTAAGTTTAGGGTGAGTCTCCAGCAAGTGAGTGGAAGTCAATGTAAAATCCCAAGAAATCACAAGAAAGTAAAACAGCCATGTGTGTGAGTGTGTGTGTGTGTGTTTTTACAGTAAAACAGGTTCACCATGTGTCTGCTGTTATCACCACAGTCCATGGTCAGTGCAAAAGACCCACTGCCATTTGTGAGAGCATGTGTGTTTGTGTAAGGCCCATCTAAGCTGTGAGAGATCTGTGTTTGAATTGTGGATCATTAGCTTGCCTTTACAGCACATTATTATGCCTAACCATTTAGGCTCCTTGCAGTGGTTCACTAAACTCATTATAAAAGTCACATAGCTTCAAGTAGCACCGTTGAAAGATCCTTCTGTCTGTTTGTCATTTGAGATAAAAACCTGAAGCAGTGACTCTGTACAGAGAGTAAGTATCTCCAGTATAACTCACACAGAAAAAGTGCATAATGTCATATTAAAGAGTTAAGAAAAAAAAGTGATGACCAACAATATCATAAGCACTGATAGGCATCATATTTATGGATGTCTTTTAAGACTTTTGAAAGCAATTTTACACTGAGACTGTAAAAGAAAAAAACAACTGAACTCTGAAATCATGAATTAATATAAAAATCCAACTACCAGTCATTTTACAGTTTACTGCATTCAGTACCGCTGCAGAAACTACTGCATATATAGATATCAGTATGGTGACAGTGCAGGAGTTCACTGCAGTCTCCTTTACATTCATTATAACCATGATCACTCCCTAACCTTACTAAGTGCTTTAATTGCCTAACCCTACCCATATCTTAATAATAATCACTTTTATTTGGCTAAGTATGTTACACACAAGGAATTTGTTTCCAGTACAGAACCGAGGCAGATATCTGTGGCGCCAACTCAACCGATGGCTCTAACCATCGGGGGCAATTTGGTGGTTCAGTGTCTTGCCCAAGGACACTTCGACATGTGGGCTGCAGGCACCGAGATTTGAACCTTCAACCTTCCGGTTAGGAGACGACTGCTCTACCCAGTGAACCATAGTTTATTTGGCATCCATTTATTGTAGCAAGTTAAAAATTTTAAAAACTTTGGCACTAGACATAAAAATGTTAATAATTTCCACTAAAATAGTTTTCCAGACTTCTGCAAAATTGTCTATGGCGATATGTTTGGACTGACACATGTAAAGAGAAAGACCTTCACACCAACCTCCTGGTTCACCTGAGCTGCATGTCTGTTACATAAAATTAGAAGTACAACTCAGTTACCAAACACCATCTTCCTGACACTGTACATTGTAAACACTGTACACAGTGCATATTAAAAAATTACCATTGGAGACCACATCTGATACAAGCTTTGAATTGAGCTCACATCATATTGTGGCACCCACTAACTTTAACTCATCACAGAGGCTTCAGTAGCTGTAGTACATCTACAGCTTGTACTGGATGTACATCCTTGGTCTTGCATATATTGTTGACAGCCAGTTGGTAAAATCAGACACCAAACAGCGAGGCTTGATGTTTATTTGCTACATCTGTCTTAAGTGCTGCTTCTTGTTTATTGCCTCATTTCTACTTTATTTACTGCTAGCTTAATTATTTCCATGTTTGGTCTTTGGAGGGATGTCGGGGACAGCCATTTTCTTGACACAGCCACACATGCTGAGTATGTGCATACACTCATCACTGCACACACACACAGGGTTCTTGTTCACTTACTGTACAGAGCAGGTGACAGAGACCTCAACCACAAGATGGATGACAGTCTGACTGTGACATCTTAAACCTGTTACCTCTGAGTGGATGTTTATTTGAATTCTCTTCCCTGCTGTATCACATACAGAGGGGAATTCTCTTGAACTGCAGAAACAGCAGTGTAAATATTATGGGGAAAGCCACTGAGACATGAAATGTAGCTTTAATTACAACACTGATATTTCAAGGTCAGGAACTCGACCTTTCCTCCTTCTGCTCATGATTTCTTGTTTGATTTGGTGTACACACTCATTAAACAAATGTATATACTGCATTATTTATGGTACAATATGTTTGTACAGGGGAAAGATGTATGGTCAAGGCTAAATGGGGTGCTGGGAGCTGACTTCAAGTCACAATGCTGGTTGTGTAGCTGGATGAAATATCAAAGACAAGTTATGTAAAGCAATGGGCACATTTAGACCTATGAGTAAAACAGGTGTCACCATAATTAAAATGATTTATAAAGAAATAATTCTTTTGAAGTTACTATAAATAAGCTACTGGTTAAATATTGCACTGGATGCCATAACTCAGTCATCCTAGCTGACACATGCACTGCAAATGATTTCTGATGGATGGAGTTGATGAAAGTGTTTGATTTTATGTAATCAAAGCCCTTTCTATTAAAGACGTTACACAAAATCTACTATGAAAAATGAGATGTATATATGGGCTTCAGGCTATGCTTTAGAAATAAAGCTCAAGTTCTGTTTCTACTCTGTGTCAAACCCGTATATTACAGATACGGCAATATTTGAAATGTTTGATGATTAGTTTGATGTGCACGAACACAAATGACGTCTGATTCTTCCAGCAGAGCCCTGCCGCACCAGTGAGAGAAGCAAAGAGAAAATATAAAGAAAATCTTGTGAAATACCCAAAACATGTTTTAAAGTGATTTATTCAGTTTTAGTTGATGCTCTTACAGATTGCCACTGTACCCACTTCTTCCAAGGCTGCACATGATGTGGATGTGAGCTATTGCCCTGGTACAGTATATCTGAGCCCTCGGCTCCTTGGTTTATATTGTAAAAACATGATAACCATTGCCACCACCTCTGTGCTGTCTGGATTACACCTCTATCTATAAAGACAGAAAGATGTTTAATGTGGGACTGGCAGCCATTTATCTCTCTTCACTCCTTCCTGTCTCTGGCATGAAGAGGAAGCCACGACACATTGTAGAGAGAATATATGTTTTGAATACATTTTAACCTTTTAGATACTGCAAAGTTAATGCCATCACCATTTAGCAAAGCTAATCTAGAGGTACCCAAGACATTAGATGTTTGGAAATGAGCATGCCATGGGCACTTTAAGTCTCAAAATACCAGCCATAATATCAATGATCAATAAAATTCTTTATAGTTCTGACACATAAAGTTCTATTTTACAATTTCTTGGCCTGATTGAAAATATGCACAAATTGAAAAATAAGGACATCACATTCTTTGGCAAGGCTATATAAGCTTTTGGATCAAAAACAGCTATGAGAGATGACTATCCCATATGTTTTTACACTGTAATGAAATCAAGATGCAGAGATTTGTAATGTCAGTCAGAATAATGCCCTGTTCATGATGTTGGATTAGGTATATTCAGCTAGTGCAGTGGTGTTACTATCGGGGGATTGATATCCCACCCTGAATTTTAATTTAAAAGATATACTGAAGTTATCTATTGGCAGACTGCTGTTAAATCCTTGTGTCAATTATATATGTAGCTTAATGGGTGTAATTAGCATTTTTCATGTTTTTGCATCTTTTGTGGTTTTGTTTATGTTTCAAATTCAACAAAGAATAGTGGCTCTACGAGTTTCTAGTTGGTCTCACAACAATACATATATGGCCCTTACTGTATGTACATTGCTGCTTCTGAAGCAGCCAATTATTTTTATGTATTTTGCTATTATTAACAACTGAGTAATTATTATGTTTAAAATGTTTTGTTATAGCAGCAAGTGTGTCAGTAACTTGTTGTTTTACACATTGTTCTACTACAATTCTGGATAAAACAGTAAGTTCAGTAGCGTTGGTAAATCAGTAATAATTTGTTTAACTGTTTTGTTTTGGCTACCTCTAGCATTTCCATTGATTAAAACCCAATAAACTGTGTGTTTATTGAGGATGCCCCATGCTTTCTCATGTTTTTCCTTGTGAAAATTATTTTATATTGTGTTTATCATTCAAATTGAATAAAGTGTCCCTAATACAAGGGCCTAATGTGACAACCGTGATCACGGCCCTAAATGGCATCCATCAGTCTACTGGCTCTACTTGCTTGCTGTCTTTGGCTTATATAAGATCAAAAGCCTTTCACTGTTTTTCCATTTAGAATGATTCAGTATAGACTGAGTGTAGGAGAAAAAAATAGAGCATATGGGAGATGGTAATGCAATGGAGTATTGACATTCCTTCCTCAATGACAGATGGGTTCATTCGTGATGAGGTGGAGAAAAAGCAACAAACTAAAAATCCTATCAAGGATTCAGCAACCCTGGGCAATATGGTGCTCCTACATGTATGTGTATTTGAGGGAGAAAGGTATCAATAATTCCCATCAATCATCCACTTCCTCCCTTAGTCAGCAGCTGGTATGTAGGAGAGCCATGTGAATCATTAATTACACACCAACTGACTTTTTTTTTTCATTCCTCATGGGGACTTTACATTGACTTCATTTCCTGGAGACTTATCCTAACCATAACCATACCTACTACTTGCCTAGCCCTCACCCTAACCTAAAACCAAGACTTCACCCTAAAATTCAATGATTTACATGGTGGGGACCAGCATCTAGTCCCCAGGACAAAGGCTGAGTCCCCACAGTGTGAGTGTGTGAATAGGTTTTGTTCTCAGCAATGTCAGCAAGCCCAGGCACACACACACACTGTGCTGAGACACTACATTATTACTGTCAACAGCTGCTGAGCAGGCCTCACGAATACCCAAAGAACATCATTATCATTATTCTTCAACAGTGTGCCCCCCTTCCCTTCCAGTGCCCCCGGCCCTTTGCTCCACTAAGAACCAAAGGGGTTATGACTGTGCTTCCCGGTCTGATTCCCCAACCACAATACGGGGCCCTCAACACCCCCCTTATCTTCACACTACTGAGGTGACCTTTGACCCTGAGGGACGTGTCAGAGATCAGTTGGGGCAAACGTCTGTCAGTGGATGGTGGCTGAGGGGGTAAGGGAGCTCTGGGTAATGAGTAAATGAGTGTGAAAGTGCGTTTATGGATTGAGATGTTTTTGTGAATTTGTGTGTATGTCCACAGTGGATGCAGAACTTTCATATGTATGTGTCTGTATGTAGATGTGAAAGAGCGAGGACATATATTTTTGTGAGCGAGATTTTGTTGATTTAGGGCTGAAAATGTGTGACCCTCTCATTTATCACTGGTGACAAAGTGTAAAAGTCAGTTGGAGATAGAATTTGCTATCAGCTCATTAATCACAACGTTGGGCAAACATAAACGCACACATTTCTTAGTGAACTCATAGTTTTTCTTCTTCTGTCTTTTCTTTTTTCCCTTAATTCAGTTTGTCACCTGGACCTGATATGGCATTCATTGTTTGTCTCCCTTTTCTTGAGTGTTACTTTCTATGTATGAATTTTATTGTTAGTCCTGCTACACTATATGTTTTATTAGATTCAGTGTAGTAAAATACTCTAAAGGATTTGCCAAAAGACTAGTGTGAAATGAATAATTAAAATACAAATAACCATAAGAATAATTTAAAAGGCAATATAAATATAACAATATAACAATTAAAAATGTTGTAAGAACATGGAAATTTGACATTACAATTACATTTCATACCAACATTTGCAAATTGATGTGCTTATTTACCAACCTGGGAATTGTAATATTTTCTTGCCCATATTATCAAAGTAAAAAAATAAATAAAAATTTAATGAGAGAAGCTTTGCTAAATCAGGGGTTCATTTTAAGACACTATTAACAATATTATCAATTAGCAAAGATTTCACTGTGTTTGCCATGCAGGCTTTTCAAAGAGAGAACTGAAAGAGCAGACTCTTTTCTGCCGTTGCTTACGTGACCAAGAGCTCAGCGACCCCAGGAAGCATGCAAACAGGCCTCTAAAACCATAGAAGGACACATCATAACATCAACAAATTCTAGCCCAACACAGACTCCCTAACAGACACACACACTGTAGTGGAGCTCCTACTTAAGCTGGTGGAAGAGCCTGTGGGGGATGTGGCAGGTTAACAAAATTACTGCAGCTCTCTGATTGTGAGGTGTCAGGATAGTGAGCTGGGAGAAGGGGGAAGAGAAACACAGTGAGAGTAAAACAGAAAAACTCTACGGGAAAGAAAAGGGTTATATAAGCAGAGGGAATGAAATAGGAAGCAAGTTGTGAATGAGAAAATCAGAATCAGTTTTAATGAGAAGGGGATCTGAGTAAGAGGCCTAATTTACTCATTCTTTTGAGCAGAGTTCTTTGTTTATCTTCTCAAACTAATGATGGACACCTGCATTCCTGTTACAATCTTCCAAGCTTCACCTTGTCGACTGTTGTAGCAGACTGGCTAAATTGGTCTTAGCTGGCTACTGGCCACAGGAAATGGTACTCAAGCAGAGTCACGCAAGGTCAAGAGTGCCAGCCTGATAGAGCTGCCCTGGATGCTCTGCCACTTATGGCTAGAAGGAGATAACCAGTTATTTGTGACACACTGACCTCATCTTTTTCTGAAGGACATGATACACAGACTGTACAAATGGTAAACTTTGCTATTAACTGTAATCATTGCACTAGTCCCTATTGCTCATTTGTCCACTATCTACCTCTAGCCCTAATATTGCTTTCAGCTGGAAGGGAATGTGATTTTCTTTTAGTGTTTTTATGCATTTTTTGCTTTATGTTTTTCACTCATAGTTCAGGACCTTAAATGTTTCAGTCATTTCACATTGTGTGGCTGAATCATACGCTGAGCAATGAGTCAGTCTTTGTCCTAACATAAGTACTGTGGACCAACCAGGAAAGCAGTATGATCATTCACCCATTTCATGGTACAGTGTATTATAAAGTTCACCACATCTGTTATTTTGATAGTAACTGTCATACTTAATCCCATCTTGAGACTCTGTCTTGACAAAATATGTCCAAATGTTATTGTGTACCATGCTTCTCACACTCAAGCCTTCTATCAAATGACAAACTGCTGGTATTATTTACTGGATCAAAGTACACAATTCCACTTTGATGTCATCTTGGGTAAGGTATGCGAATGTAGCCATTTATGGCTCTCATCTATTCCTGACATTTGAGGGTTTTTCAATCCAGCCAAACATACTGTGCCAAAAGACTGAAGCTTAGAGGGGACAAACCAGGGAGAGGTGGTTTACTGTACATCAGTCATTTAGACTTCAAATGAGGACTTTTGACGTTCTGTAAAGTGGTATGCAATGGATGGACCTCCATCTGTCCCTGTAGTGGTACTGCACAGGTGCTGAGGTGTTCACCTGACCCACATGTTGATCAGCACAACTTAAGACAGGCAGACTGTTGCTCTATCAAACAGCACAGCTATCCTGCAGCCAATGAAGCTTTTTTGAAATACTGGATGTAGGCATTTCTATTCATGCTATGTGGAACTGATCTGATGTTTCCATGTGGATCTAATACTTGATACCACAAATTTTACAGTATCAGTCAAAAGTATGGACGCACCTTCCCATTGAACTGAACGGGAATTTGTGTCCAAACTTGACTGTTAATATATACTGTATATTAAGATTTATATACTAAAAGAAAATAACACATTTTACCTATTTTTTTATTCTGTCAAAATAGTGCACTCATATCTCACTGCAGTATTTGTAAGCGGATACTGATACTGATACTGTAAAGTATTGTATTTTGTGAAGTCATCTCTGTCAGAAACAAAGATCAGATCAATGTTTAGTGAATTATGGCTTTGATATAATAACATCAGCTGATGACTATGTGAGTCAGTGGGTGAATCTGACAAAATACAACTGACATCCATCCCTTTGGTAATATCGTTCTCCCTTTAATGCGTTCCCAATGCAGGCGTGATGTTGGTATGAACAGTTATCATGGTGTATCATAAGATTTATATCATGCTAATGATACAAAATCTGACCTTGGCCTATGAAGGGAAATGTAAAGAATACAGTTGGGTTTTTTTCATTCTGTTTATGATTCCCTCATGTCATTTCCTATGCACACCCATTCATGACTTAAAGTTGATTCTAAGTCACAAATCATAGTCACATGTTCTCAATGACAAGCAGATGCTCACTGAAGTTCAATAAAGGCATTGTGCTCTGTCTTAGATAAATAGATATCAACCAAATGTCTCCGGTTCACATATCTAGACATGAAGAAAAGTGGTTCTACAGTATCATCCCACTATATCTTGAATATCTCTCTTTAATGCCTCTGATTTTCACCAGACCAGTGTGTAAAAAACAATAGGTTAGTCCCAATACATTTTTCTTCATGTATAGAAAATGTTCTAACCTCAAGCAAGTATGATCCTGGATTTTCTGATGTGAAAATTTTGTCATATGAAATAGAACAAATCAATAAATGAATGTAAGTGATATACAAAATGAATTCCACAGCAGTTTTTATATCTGAGAAGACAAGAAGGAAATTAGGAAACCAGTGCTCAGAGAGCTAAATGATGTCCAGACCACCAATGTCTTATTCAGACGATATGGAATACATATACGTAAACTAGTTTCTAACTCTAGTGTTTCTTAACTGGTGTCATCTGAGCTTTTTAGGCCAAACAATACACAAAAGGAGTGATACCGCTCACTACTGACTGTTAAACAGGCACACCATAGTTTACTTTAGTTTACTTGTCAGTCAAAGCCACTACTCAGTTACTCTGTTAAAACACTTCTGAGTCTGTGCAGGGAGGTTTTCAAACCCTGTGTTACAAGCTGGAGGTGTAGAACTTGGAAAAGCATGGCCATTTGGCAGCTGGGGGAGCAGGATATCTCTGACAGGATACAGTATCTCTGCATCTGCTGCAAAGATCAGACCAGACTTGATTTGTTAAATAGTGAGCTTTGCTGAGATCTGTTACATTTGGACAGACCCTGGCTGACCTTTTCTCTCTCTCCAGTCTTTATGCTAAGCAAAACTAATGTCCTCCTGGCTGTACAGCAGCTTCGTACTTAAAAGATAAATATGACATCAGTCTTTACATCTACTGTAATTCTGAGACACAAAATAAAATGTATATCCTAAAATATTTAGAAGAAACACAAGAGGACTTAAGTCACCATTGGTGTTATCGCTGTTCTTGTATTATCACCCTATCTTCAAATAAAAGCCATTTTATCATGTTCATTTTGGCCAGATGGCCCATCAGATATGATACTGTGGAGCCTTAAGAGAAGCCTAATGCTTTTCTCAACACATTCTCTGTTAATGAAGGTGGTTATCATCATCAAATATATTATAAGGTATCCAATTTGTATTTGAGTCTCATAAAAATATACATATAAAACAATGAGTGCAAAGATTTTAACATGTTCCTCCATGGCACCCAGGTGACTGCTTGCAGTTAATGAAGCAGAGCACGCACAGTTGTATTTATGAAAAAGGAATATTATATCTATACTGGACCTAATGATCAATGCCTGTCCAGAAATGTATCAGTTATCAGTTTGATAACTGATAAAAAAACAAGATTGAAAGTCCTACAAGTGTCCTGTAATCCCTTTTGCCCATGTTTGTTTCATGAAACAGCAATCTCTGAAAGATCATCATGTCTAGATTATTGTAACGCCCTCTTTAAATACCTGAAATGTTACAAGTGGCTGCTAAGCTCTTGACCAGATCTTGAAAAAAGGTGTCCTTTTTGTCAATCCTGATCTCTGTACTTTGGCTCAATATCAAATTCAGAATTCAATTTAAGATTGTGGTGATTACTTTTAGAGCCCCTCACAGTCAGGCACCCCTCTAGTAGGCCTTTAATGTCTTCTGATCAGGGGTTCTTGGTTGTTCCTCGCTTCAGCCTTAATCTAAAGGAGACCATGGCTTTGAAGATGTGGCTCCTAAACTTTGGAACTCTCTTTTCAGACTTGCTCTTGAGTTGTGTTCTTTTTTTTAAACTGTTACTTATGTTTGTATTATGTTTCTAATTGCTTTGTCTATTATCTTCGCTTGTGAAGCATAGGTATTATACAAATAAACTGTACATACTTACTCAATGGTTGTTTTGTTTTCTCAACGTCTTGCTTCTCCTCCCCCTCTTTTTCTCCCTAACCCCTATTTCTGGGTGCTGTGAATCCAAAAGAGCCATAAAAAGGAAAATGCAAAGCTCTCAGAGCAGCAATGCATCCCCTGTGAAATTCTAGATGGCCATTAAGCTAATGGGGCACTCTGGCCCAGCCGGTGGTATAACTCAGTTTGCAAGCTCTAGGGCCGGGACCTGCCACAATGGGGCCCCATGTTCCACTGTGTTGGTGTAAACATTACACAATGTGTCAGCTTCTCAAAGCATTAAATAGACTTGAATGGGCAACTCTCACGTAAATAGAATTAACCACAGGTGTCAACAGCCTGAAGGCACAGTGTTTCCAGAAAATCATACAGAAAAATAGGCCTACCGCATTTTATGTTGAGCAGAGTGAGTGCTTTCAAAACCATCAGGTAAGATGAGACAAGCCAACTCTGGCCATTTGAAAATGATGCCAAATTGAACAAAGCACAGTTAGCATCAGTGATAACACTGAGTGAAAATCATCCTTCAATGAATTTCGCAGAGCTTGTCAGTCTTAGTTGGAGGGCCAGAGCGCAAGGCTTAGTTGCTCACACCTCGTGACAAAGGGCAGATGAGCTTAAGCTTTTACAATCATAACCATTTACT
The DNA here is from genome assembly GCF_001952655.1 of Monopterus albus. NCBI lineage: Eukaryota > Metazoa > Chordata > Actinopteri > Synbranchiformes > Synbranchidae > Monopterus > Monopterus albus. Next base: position 6,820,727 of record NW_018127911.1, read on the forward strand.
GGTGTTTACCCATGGTTAGCAGGCCAGCATGCACACACACACACACAGACCTCACCTGGTAGGAGATCACTCTTTCACGCTCTCCCTCCTTCCTTCTTTCTCTAATTCTGTCTGTCTGCTCAGTTTGTTTTTAACAGGAGAAGAGGGGAAGGTACCATTCTCAATTAGAGGGGTAGTACATTTTTATGGGCCTCTCTAGCAGTGCACACAGGTACACAATTTGAGTGTGAACTAATAAATTCAGAACAGTTTACAACAGGCCACCCCCTGTGCTCTGTTGTTCTCTGACAGCCAGTGATGGAGCTAAACTCATTTTCACCTTTCTGTTTTAAGGGATGATGTGACTTGTTAAATGTTGAAATGTTGGGGATTATAACTTTTTATTTATTTATTTGGTACAGTTTTGAGAAAATGCCATGGCCACATTCAGTCAAGCAGCCAAAGGAGAAAAACAATGTGACTTTAAAGGTTTGTTGAAAGATGAGGAAAAGTGTGCAATGAAATGAGATGTTTCCCACTGCTAAGCTCCGCACCCCTGTGAGGCGTGAGCATTAAAGCCCCCTCCAAGACAAGGGAAACCAGTTTCATTTCTCCTCTCTGTGTGTTCTCACTCTTCTCCTCTTGCCTATTGCTCCCCTCTTCCTCCTCAACAATGGGAAAATGAAGGAGTGTGGATTCTGTACATTCTCAGGGCCAGAGGTGTCAATTCCAGTGCAGCCCCTGGGCTCCGGATAGAAGGGGGAGACTGAGCTATGTCTCCTCCAACCTCCTCATGGTCCTCAGGGGGCTGGAAGGTAATGAAGACTGGGCAGCAGGGGTTCATTGAGGTGGAGACACCACAGGAGACTGTGTGCATATGTGTGTGCGTAAGAGGTTTTCTTCTTATACTGTATATTTGCGAACATGAGGGAAGGGATTCCAGGGCCTGCTCTCCTTGACACCTCTAGTAATCATGTGGCTTACACAGCAGGTCTCACACACACTGATACACATGCATTGTTGTCACACAAATTCTTATAGACATGCAGTGTCTATATATATCATTCTTTAATTTCTGTCATGATTTTGCCATTTTTATCTTACATTGTTTCATCTTTGGCCATACTAGCAGAATATGTCTTGGGACAGTAATGCTGGCAGGTCAGATGGTTGATTCCTTATGATTCTTAACAGAACACAAGGGTTAATGACTATCATGTAATTACAGTGAATTACAATGAAATTTAAATTAGATTCATGGTTTCCAGAAAATAAATCTTAAAGAGTTTGGTCATCCCATGACATTTTTGTCTATAGCACCAAAGCAGTTCAAAGTTTTCACTTATCCTGTTCAATATTCCAACATTTTCTAGAAGGATTGGCACAAATTTTATGAAGATATTCATGCTTCTCAGAGGATAAACGACTTGATCCCCTGACTTTGATGATTCATTTGACTTTTTCTTTACCTCTCTCAGGCTGAATTATAATGTGATCCTCTGATTTAATGTTCATGTTAGCACTCATAATGACTGAGATATGTATGTTTGAGCAGGTCCTGTTCAGACTAAACGTGCCTATTTATACCTTTGAGCATGTTTTTATATTTTGTGTTTGAAAGGGACACACAGAAAGTTATGCTGTGAATTTCTCAGATATATTTTTGTTTAGTATGAAGACATGCAACGACACATGGCAACCTGACAGTGGGACATTTATTTAATAAAATACAATTAAGTGCATTTAGAAATGTTACATTTTCAAATGACCAGGTCTAATCTGTGTCATAAAACAAAAAGCTGACTGCCTCCACTGCGTACATTGCTAAAATAGGTTTGGACAAGAGCCACATTTTTGGACAACTCAGGAGATGCTAACTTGCTA
>NW_018127911.1:6822631-6864490 GCF_001952655.1 Monopterus albus
CCTACCACAAACATAAACACACACTCACATTCCTGTAAAAGCACATTCACAGTAATATTGTGGTAGCACGGTGGTCTCCGGTGGTGGGCTATGCTTTGTCCTATGGTGGCAGAGCAAAACAGCTGATTTACCTGTATTTAATTACTACACTCACAACTGTTTACTAGCATTCAGCTGCCTCAGGCCACCTCTAACATGCACACACACTTAAACATAGTCAGGCAGATGTACTACGTACCCTTACACATTAATTAATGTGGTCAAAAGCAAGAATATGCAAGAAAGCATATACAATACGGCCAAGTATTGTATCTCAAACTGCTTTTCAGTGCAGTGTAGTTACTCATGTAACACACACACACACACAACCAGAACAGATATTGCCTACAGGCTGACAAAACAACAGGAAGTGTTTTATATCATTTATGTCAGATTAGCCTGTGAGGCTCTTTGTGGCCTGGAGACATCTACAGATGAAGATTTGTGGAAATGTAGAATTTACTGCTCTACTGCAACTCCCAGATATAAACTATCCCAAAGCTATGCTGTGCCTACTCATAACACAGCAGTGACTCAATCTGTAAGCTCTTCTCAACAGAAGGTGTTAGTTAGGAGAAAAATCCACTTGTGCACAGCAATAAGTTTAAAGCAAAACAATTATTGTCATTACAGAGATAGACATAAGGATCAAAAGTTCCATCATCATATATCTAAATAATATTTTAAAGTAGTGATTATGTTAGTGCACTAAAATGTGTTTGTCAACACCACTGTATGTTTTTTTATATTTATGAATCAAGCAAAAACAAAACTGAGCTGATAAGTTGATTAATCACTTACTGTAGCTGTGTATGTGTATGTGTATGTATATGTCCTAGATTTTTGCATGTACATGAGCTTACATATCATATACTGTACATATTATACATTTTTATACATAGATTGTAATTAGTTAAACTTAGAAAAAGCATGCAAACCAATTGCCTTTAAGAAAAAAAGTAGAGTGGAACAGGAATTATATATTGTACTAACAAATACTTATTTAGTGTAGTGAACTCACACTTGGGTTTAAATCACTAACAAAAAAACTGTGAGGAGTTTGTGTCTTTAGAAATGTCTGAAAATCGCAAACAGAGTGGTCAAATCTGAATATTGTGCAGTGCATATTAGTTAGCTGACATTGGCAGAAGTCATTAAACATAAATTAAAACATAACATTTTTTGATTGTGGACAGCACATTGCTGCGGTGGTTAGCACTGTCACCTCACAGCAAGATAATTCTGGGTTTGAATCCCGGGCCGACCCCAGGCCTTTCTGTGCATGTTCTCCCTGTGCTTGCGTGGGTTCTCTCCGGGTACTCCAGCTTCCTCCCACAATCCAAAGAGGTAAAGCTTAGGTCGACTGGTGACTCGTAGGAGTGAGTGTGAGTGTGTATGTGTCTACATGTCAGCCCTGTGACAGGATGATGACCTGTCCAGGGTGGACCCCACCAGCTGGGATTGGCTCCAGGCCCCCTGCAGCCCTATTCAGGAATAAGAGGCATAGATAATGGATGGATTGGCTCTTCTTCAAAAGATGACATGGGATTTCATGATATGGTCAAAATCCAACCATCTCTCTTTCTTACCAGCTTCCTACACTGAGTTACTCACCAGTCTTGCTGAGCCATACAACATCAGAATGCACATTGACAACTGTGCATGCTCAGACCTAAACCTGTCTTGCTTCTTCTTCTTTCGGGCAGATATGGGTACAATTTAGTGCATTGCTGGCATTGCTGCACCCTACTGGTATAGTAACAACATTGCTTACTGTGTTCTTGACTGCTTTAAGTTACCATCACTCAGAACAATAATTAAATTGTATTTTTCACCCTGCAAGTTACTCTAACTTAATAAAAAAAACTACTAAGAAGTCCATATTGTTGATAGCCTAGCAAAGTGAACTCATTTATATAAGTTACAACAGATATTTGAATTTACAGTGTATCATTGGTTGGAGTTATGAAGTATGTCTGTGAGTTCATCCTTAAGGAGGCATGGAAGGGCAGGAGTGACAGGTCTAGCACCAAAATTCCCTGAGTGACACAGCATCCACTGTGTGAGCATATTTGTTTTTTTTGTTTTTTTTTTATAGAGATGACTTTATTAAAGAAAAGCTACATCTGTATTCTACAGAGGTAAATGACTCATTTCTGAGCAGGGTAGTCATCCTCCTGTGTGGGTAGACCGCCAGTTATACACAGGATGAAGGTAAGGCAACAGGAGGAAGCAATAGATCTGTGGTTGTGACCACCCTGTCAACACATTTGCTCCTCACAGTTTAGAGCCTTTTGAGAAAATGGAGTTCTTCTTTCATGTTGTCATGTGTGAACATGCCATATAATAAAATCAAACCTTTGAAGTGTAAATATGTGCAATCATTAACATGTTAGTCTGAGAGTTTGAGAACTAAACCGGTGTCTATAAAGTTTGACAGTTTTATGGTCACCGGAGAAATAAGTTCTTGCTTGAGTGTATGCACCTGTGGTGTACCATGGAACGTGTGTGGCTGTCATGCCTACACAGTCACAGGCCCTGCAGCTCACAGCTGTGCAATGATCTGACCTGATTCAGAAATCAAGGACCTGACTTTAAAATGTTTGAAGAAAAATAAACACCTCAATGGGATCACAGGGGATTTTTTATCTGCTAGGCTCCATGATGTCAAATTGGATCTCTGGTCCTCATTCAATGATAGAACTTATTTTTAAAGGAAGAGGGACAAATCCTACAATATAAAGGCATGAGTTGCCTGCAGAGGACATACTAAACAAGTGCTATACAAAGTCCCTGTTCCTTGAAAGAACTCCTACAGAAAAGTTTCATTAGGGCTGTCAGTCATGTTGAATTTAATTTGATCTGACCTTTAACCCTTACTGACAAGGAGCCGGAGAGTCAACCTGACAAAATGATGTATATCCTAAAGCCATAAAGAAAAAGTAACTAGTTTATAATTTTATGCTAAGGTATAGTTCTAAAACAGCAGCCACTCAGCAGAGACCCCTGGAAGTTAATGTGCCGGGTATTTCAAAAGATAAGTGGTGGGGTCTGTCATGAGAGAAACTGTGGTATTTTATAAATCATCCAGGTTTCAGTGGAGAGTAAAATCCATTCACTTATAACTTTTGTGCTTGTTGCCCAGATCTGTCAGTTCACCACTGCATGCTAAAGAAAGTTAAAGGTTCAGTCAAGAGCAGCGAAGTTTTTTGGCCAAGATTAAAGAGTTAACAGGTACCAGGCAACTTCTGAAAATGCCTGTTTCCTGTGCAGCCCAAAGGCCAGACGGGCACAGTGCTCAACCCATCTTCCTGCAATGCTGACACTGACACTTTTACTTTGACTCATACACACTGACTGCCCACAAACACTCATGCAGGCCAGATAAAACAGTGTGTGCCAGACACAGACAAAAACACAGCATTTGACAAAGCAGACAAATGTATGTAGATTCTTGGAAAGACAAGTGCAAGCTGAGAACCTGATGTATTGATGCAGCAACACCTCTACTTATTCCAAAAGTTGGTGGTTTTGGTGAGACTGTAATTTGACCTGAAAGGTGAAAAAAGCTGATCAGACAGGATATTATATAAGTGCAAGTAATAAATGTAGTATAAATAGATGGAGAATGAAGGAGGGGAGGGAGCAGCTGGCAAAGAGCCTTTGAAAGGCAAAGCAGTCCCCTTCTCTGTGACCATGCAACCCACTGATGACAAGGCCAATGACAAGGCATCTGTTGATAGGAGCTGCTCATCAGCACCTTTATTTCATGGGCCACATATGGGGGATGGAGGGGTTGTTTTGCATGTGTGAGTGTGTTTCATATGAGTGTGTGTGGCACTGGTTACCAAGGAAAACAGGTATAAATCTGACTTGAATTCAGTTCACTACCAGTTTTATGACATGTGCAGGGAGTTTTGGTAGCATAGTGTGGTGTTTTATGATGAAAGCCAAGTCTGAGATCATCTGGGAGCACCATGTCTTCTGGTATTTTCTATTTATTTATTTATTTTTTGGTAGTAATGTGAGCCAGCCTCATTGCAGTGACTGAAAATGCTCAAAATGTCAAAATGCATTCACATGCCTACACTTTGGCACAATCTGACTGGACGTGAGCTACTGCATGACACATAGAATGAGTGAACAAATGATCTACATGTCCACTTGGATGTAATGGAGAATCAGGGTGTATACTGTGGGGTGTGAAATGGGCATGTAGCATGTGTGACTGCCATGCATGAGACAGAAGTTTGGGTCATTTTCCATGCTACACACAATGTTTTAGTTGTCTAAGCTAAACCATACTGCAATCCTAAAGAAAAAGGTTGACATGTTAGGAAATACGTTGATTATCTGTTGTTTCTTCACTGGGGGAGCTTTCGGCTTTTGTAGCAGGTACATGTGATACATGCTTTTCTAACATTCTAAAACAGGATGCTGAAAACTATTTTTAGCATTTCATATTCTGCATTGTTTAGTTTGGCACCAGACCTGGTATCTAGTCAAGGCCAAATACGTTCTATCTTGGTCTGAACAAGCACAAAAACCTGCGTGTACATATTATAACATAAATGTATTTTACATAATCATAGACTGAATGTTCATAAATACACATACATGGCTTCAAGAGCTTGTGCAAACTGACCATCTCTCCTAATTCTACCTTTCTGGTGCTAACACCACCTGCTGGGCAGGTGATATGCACTTGTCCGCTCATAGCACACACATTTTTTTTTTCCTCAGGACAATCAGTGAGTCTTTCTGAACAAATAACACTGAACATCAACTGCATTTTTGGGCCAACAATCATGACACCTCAAACAATGGGGTGATTTCATTTTTTGTTGCACCTGCAAGTATAAGCATGTCCCTGTTAGTGTGCCATTGCATTCCGCCATTGAACTCCATTCATCTTTCAGTTGGTGTGTCAGTCTGTCATCTTTCTCATCTATCCACTGATCCGTCATTTCCTCAGCTTTCCATCGATTCACCCACTGATTTGTATGTGTGTGTCTCTGCCTGATCTGCTGGCAGGCTTCCCATCTCCAATCTATCTACATATTTTGTGTCTTCCTGATTGTATTTCCATCCCTCTAACAATTAATTAGCCTATTTATTACCAGCTGCTTCTTTCTACATCCATTTGACCACATTTCTATCTGTCATAACAGTACTATAAAAACAAGCATTCATTCATTGTTTTTTTTTTAAATAGTGCTGCTATCAGCTATAGACAAAATTAGAGTGAGATAATTAAGCAGATATTCAAAGCAAAATGTATTAATATCTAAAACCTGCAACATTAAGAAGACATAGTAATGTTCCCTTCACTGGTGTCTCTCCACATCAATGCATTTTTATGCCACATGGCAGCAGCAGCCAAATGTCTGCCAGCTGTGGCTTCAGCCCATTGAGTACACAGTTTGTTTTACAATGAGTCATCATTAAACAGTGCTCAGGTGCACCTCTGGCAGTCAGCAATGCCAGCCCCAACCTCTCTTCCTTTCCTCTGTGGTGCTCTTTCTCTGTCTTCTCATCTTCTTCACTTGCGTCTCTTTTTCTTGGTCATTCAATTTCAATAATTTCTTGCCCTTAATGACTTTCACCTTTGCTTCAACCTAGTGGTGATCTTGTGCAACCAGACCTCAATGCCAAACCTATGCAGGTGGATAATGATACCTTTGAAAATCCTTAGGCAGCTCTTTTTTATTGGAGTTGAGAAATGCTTAAAATTGGCACTGCTGGTTGGTGTGTGGTTGGTAAAAATAAGTTCTCAGCAAACAATTGCAACAGCAAATTTAAAAAAAAGATGTGCTGTTAAAGTGCTATGTAATGTAAAAGTCCTGTTGTTTGCTATTGCATATCGTAAGGCCAAAAATGCCCTAGCTGAAACAAACATGACTAATGCTTGCTTAAATGGAAGGGAACCAAAAACATCTCTTGCAGTCCAACTGTAGCTATTGTTCAAACTAGGGTGTTTTTCAGGTACTGACAAAGCACACACAGTGTAATATGCTTACACACCCAAGTAAGTTAAGGCCCAAACCCATAAGATGTGTCCAGCAGTGTGACGGACAACCCTCTGAGCCTGCTAAGGACAGCACTTCTCCAACCATCCATCCATTTTCTAAACCGCTTAGTCCCAAACAGGGTCACGGGGGCCTGGAGCCAATCCCAGCCAGCTGCGGGCGAGAGGTGGGGTACACCCCGGACAGGTCGCCAGTCCATCGCAGGGCTAAGGCAGCACTTCTCCTGGAGATGAAAATATAACTGACAACTTTAATGCAACATATAGATGAAGGCACTCAGGTTCTGGAAATTACCTCCGTTATGGTCTTCTTTTTATGTTCTACTTCTCAACTACATCCTTTAGTTTTCTAACAATATGTACTATATGTGCAAAACATGAGGCTGAATTCCTGGGTTTATGTGTGTCATTTTATCTAGAGGTACAGTTGATGAAATCCAAAAAGCTACTCTTGCTGTCTCTCTCTCGTCCTTCTCGTCCTCAGCACACCTCTCTCTCACTTTTCCCTTAAAAATAGTTTTTTAAACAAGTGGTTCTTTGACACAGCCAACATCAACATCTAATAAAGCCCAAAGATAAACATGGACCTTGGTCTACGGCAGAGTTGATTTCATCCCAAGGGAGCGTCAGCCAACTCCCATTCATCTGCCCAAACACAAACCTGCTGTTTTTCACATGGAAAAAAGAGAACATCAAAACGGTGCTGTCAGATCAGCATCACGTGGGCTCTTAAAGAATATGACTATGCAGTGGTTTATGAATATCACCTACCATGGCTTGTCTTCAGTGTTATTACCTCTGTTCTGAATAGTAATCACATCCAGTGTTTGGACACGGTGTGTGTTATTGCAGCCAAAAAGAGAAAGGAGGAGAGAAAAGTGACACAGAGAGACAGAAACATGAAAAAAGAAATGTTGGTGTCCTTTTCAGTGTCCTTGACTTTGGAACAGTGAGAAAAAGAAAAATCTTTATGTTGGAACGAAGCTCCACACAGTGCATGAACAGCAGGTGTTCCGTGTCATCTTGAAAGGTGGAAGACGGTTTCAGTCGTAGATATACAACGTTCATAAAAGAAAAGCATGGTCTGAAAAGGAAAACATGAGGGGGAGAGGCTTAATAACATCTTTAGTCCTGAGTACAGACGCCAACTGGAACAGTATCACAGTTAAAATAATCACATCTGTGTCCTGGAAATTAGGTGATAACCTTTTTCCCAGCGTTTGTGGCCTTTCTAACCTAATTTTAATTTCTCAGCTTGAAGTTTTAATTTCAAGAACATCATAGTTTTGTAACAGGATTTCTCGTGCTGGGCTGAATTGGTTTGTTTCTCAAGGTGAGGCACAGGCGGTGGAAGGTCTGCATGATGTTCAGCATGCCTTTCCACTCTACATCATGCCTTGTCTGATCCAGCTGATTTATTAAGCACCTGCTAAATATGTATATCACTGAGTGTTTCTCGGAGTAGTTATGAATCTCTATCTGCTGTAATATAATCATGCACAATTTCAAACATGAATTTGTGTGCCTCGAGCATTCATCTGCATAAAGACTTGTGTATGTAATTTTGCCTGCATGGTTTTCCGTGCACATTACCAGTCTGCAGCAGACCCGTCACTGCTCAGTGCCAGCACACAGATGTTTGGCCACTGTCCTTTCACAGAGAGTTCATCTGGAGTCTGTAAAGATAAACAGAAAGAACTGCTCACAGAGAACAACAAGTCTATGATGTTTAACAGCAGGAAAGTGATACTCAGGTATAGTGCTTTCAAAGTATGAGCCATCAACTTTTATCATCAGAGGGCACATCCTGTTCTAGTTAAACCAAACGCATGACAACAGTTTTTATAGTTGCACTCTATTGTTTATCCAATGGGAAGTTAATTCCTTTAAAATACAAAAAAAACTACTATTTTAATATCCAGTAATGTGGTGATAGTATGTTTACAGTGTTGTAAAGTGGAGTTGCCCCATCTCGCTTGAAAAAAAAAGGCTTTTGCTAACACCAGAAGAAAATGCTCTATTTACTTACATCAAGGCAGAGGTTATGTTTTTACAGGTTTCTGCTGCTTTGCTTGATGGTTGGTTTGTTCATAGCATAATTCAAAAAGTAATAAAGGGATCTGGATGATTTTTTTTTCTTTGAAGAGTTAGGCTTTGGCCCATGGTACAATCCATTAGTGCTGGTCAGTATCATCATCCAGTTCCAGGAATTCTTAAAGGACTCTTCACCATTGTGAAATAGTGCCGATTTCAACCTTTTTGCTTCGAACTCCCTACACAGTGCCTGAACAAAAATATTGTGGCAAGATAACATCCACATATGCAATGTTTACATTTATAGGGCTCGGGGAAAACTCGCTACTGTGAAACAACAAATAATGCTATAGACTTGTGTCATGTTCTGGGTCTCATCTGTTCCTTGTGCTTGCTGTCACATCTTGTTTTGCTGTCCTGGCGCTCGCTCTCCACTGCCGCAGGTAATCATGTCCCCCCACCCTCCAGCTGTTCACTATCAGCGTGATTATCTACCATGCATATAAGCAGTGTCTATCTGATGCTTCCTCATCAGGTTGTCTGTCTATTGCTGTGCTCACCGTGTGTCTTTCTACCAGAGAGACTGCTGTTTACCTGCCCATGCTCATACCTGTGCAGAAGAGAAGGGTAGCTGCAGTTTCCTGTGTCTCTATAGTTGCATCTATCTGTTGTCTGTTGTAGAAGAGAATAAAAAGCTGCACTAACTAGTAGTCTGCTCGCCAGTCCACACCTATAGGAGAGAAGAAGTCATGCTACTTGCCTACAGTCACTGTGGTCTGGATATGCCTGAACCTGTCTGATATCAGAAACTAAGCGGAGCTGACCCTGATCATTGTCTCCATGGGAGACAAGTAGGAAAGTTGCTCTGAATTCTATACTTGTCTGCAGAGAAGAGATGTCACAGCTGGAGTCACTGACCAGCCATTCTTGTCTGCATGTTCACCTGTTGACAAGAATATTTGTTTGTGTGTTCTATTCATACTTTCTGCCAGTAAAGTTTGCTATTAGACTGACCTACCTGTCTTGTCTTCTCTGCCTTAGGATCCATTCCTCTGTGTGTGTGACCGTGACAACTTGCAACTGAGATCAAATTCTTGTTGAAACTATCTTCAGAAGTTACTGAGCTACATCCTGCAGAAAATCACCCTTTAGTGAAATATTGTTTTTCTTGAATAGCATTCAACTAACGATATCAATATGATTCCAAATGCTAGGGGTAGCTTTTTATGGTCAAGGGAGTATTGGCATTATGGTGACAGTGACCTGCCTTGGTGGACGTTTGTGCTCTGAGTGCTGTCTAGTTTTATAATACATAGCAGCCTGTTTAAGCTTCAGGGAAAATGAACACTGTGACATCACACAGCAAATATTTCATTTAGACTGACCACATGATGTGATGCATCATGTTACTTATTTGACTGAGCAGGTGTGTGTTTTGTTTTTTCCCAATAACATGGACAGTTTGTTTTTTGGTAAATAATCAGAGTAGCACATTGAAATCTCAAGGAAAATAAGAAAATTACAATGTAGACAAAAACATCTAAATAAAGTGTCAGTGAGAAGCCAGTATCTACACTGAGTAAAAGTTTAGCTTAGAGTTTGTATTGGCATTCTGGTCCTGACGTTTCTGGGTATAAACTGTACAGTTTTTTTCTGTCTCTGGTACCTAAAAGATTTCTAGACATTTCACTTCTTCAGCACAGCAGTAGCCATTTTCACAGATTACTGAACTAAAACAAATGACACACATTCTTTGCACTCACAGAAAGACCATAAAAATAGTTAAGCGGTGCATATAAGATACCATCTGTGATTTTGAAGCTAACGTGCCTGTTCGTGAGTAGGTGTGTGGTTGGCAAAGTTAGGATGGGAAGCTCAAACTTGATGAGGGCCCCTTGGAGCCTGGCTGATGGATGGATCCACATGGAGGCATCTCTAGAGATAAACAGCAGAAGAGGAGGAGGGGGGAAAAGAGAGGCAGGGGTAATGAGCCGAGTCCCTCAGCCGGAAAAACAATAACGTGAAAAAAAACATAACGTGCACACACAGGGGCTTTAGGGCAGTAAAGGAAAGACAAGTAATACACCCTGTTTCAGACTACAAGGCACAAGATGCTTCATTGTTATACTGCAGACCTTGTAGAGAAATTGGCTCTTGTTAATTGCAAACCACTGTAATCCACCATTCAGCCTGGCAGGAAGTGTTGCAAACACACAGAAACTTTAGTGCATTGATAAGTGAAGGGGCTCATTCAGCAGAGATGCCTGAACATCTACCATGCTACTTCACAATGCTGCATCTTAGGACTGCAACAGTGTGATGCTGTGTAATAGTCCTTCATGATTACAACAGGAAAAACTATCATGTTCATCAACACCAATTCAAAACATCCTCCACCTGCCAAGTGAAATCCAGTCATCTCAGTAACTATCACATCAAAACAATCAAACCCAAATGTTAATAATCATACTTTGGCTGAGAAGTTCATTAGGTGCCGTCACATGGCAGTAGGGGGGTTTGTCCAGGGTCACAATAGCCATTAAACACTTGTTGTGCTTATTTTCATGCAGATGTTTGTAAGGGAATCTCTTTCTTTTGTCTATACAGTGTTTTGATGAGCCCATCCAGTTTTTCTCTTCTCACACCCATAAACCAGTCTCTCTCATTTGTTCTGTATTCCCTCTACTCATGCATCTCCATCCATCCTTCCATGTGTCTATGTTCTTTTGTCTCCTAGTCATTAATGTGAATGTGTGATGACAGGCAGGATAATGAGAACTCTTGGTTCACTCAGTGCAGGACTGATGCAAAAGTGGGGATTGACATCATCATACATCCTAGTATTGCCTTAGTGCCAACTGGAAAAAAAAAGTACAAGGAAAATAAATGGAAACCAAAACACTGTCATAATATTTTGACTTCATGGAAAGCAAATATCATGAAGTGAGCTCAGAGAGTGTAGCACTGACAAAGCAAACTCTGGTAAGACATCCTCATTGTTTCATTCACCTACCAAGAGCCAGCTTTGTAGAAACAACAAAAATGACATTATAACCAAGGGAAAACAAGAGCTAAGACTAAAATATTTAGAGGTTTAGAGTTTCTCAGACAAAATATTTCTACAGCCTGTAAAATAAATGATAAATGTTTTGCTTTTGCTTGAATTTGTTAGACACACTGAAATATTATGTTAAGAAGATGGATCATGGACAGAAAAGTGGCAGAAATACTTACAGATTATGAGAATCAGAACTGATTCAGAGCAGACACTAGCAAACTGCTAGCTACAGCTGCTTTGTGCCATTTCCCTTCCTTGTATTCACAACCACTAAGCAACACATTAACTCCTAGTATAGCCGCTTCAGCTCAGCTGCGGCTGCCAGAGCATTATACTGTCTCAGCATAATCTTGTCTTTACCAAACAACACATCAGATTTTTCAATCAATAATTCAATAGGTTTGTTCAAATTGCCAATTAAATTGCATTTTAGCTTCCCAAATCCAATGAATGCAGTTAAGACACACCTGTACAGGACAAAGAAGCTGCAGAAACCAGAGTAGCAGCTCTCAAACAACAGAAAGCAGCAAGTAGCCAACTATGTACCTTTGGTTACCTTTATTGATGATGTCATAGTTTACCATTATATGGTTTAGATTGCACAAGATTACATGACAATTGCCATATTGTTTGCAAATCTGGATTAAATAGCACTTTTTCAGCTTTAGTTTTTTTTTTCTTCTATTAAATAGCATGGGATAAGTTATCCTAATTACTTTTGCTGAAAAGTATTCATGGTCATTGTTTCCTTATCTTAAACCTTACAGCTAACTGACCTCTGCACATATGAGAATATCAATCAAATCAATCCAAAATGTATTTATATAGCACATTAAACACAACCAAAATTGACCAAAGTGCTGCACAATTCAATTAATTAAGAAAATCCACAATGAGAAAGAAGAGAGTAAAAGAATAAACACCACTACTGAAGAGATAAAAGATGTTTGCTCAACTTGGTATAAAATGCCAAAGTGAAAAACTAAGTTGTTAGCTTGGTCTTAAAAAGTGCTTGGTCAGAAACAGAGCAGATCTCTGGCAGTGAAACATTCCACTCTTTGGGAGCAACCACAGCAAAAACACTGTCATCCCACTGTTTACACCTCAGTCTTTAGACATCCAAAAGAAATTGGTTGGAGGACCTGAGATCTCTACAGTATATATGGACAACCAAAATTTCAGACAGATAAAACAGAGCCTTACCATTGACGGCATTAAAAACAAACAACAGGGGTTTGAAACCAACCCTAAAATATATAGGAAGGAAATGGAGTGACTGTAAAACAGGGCTAATATGATCATATTCACATGTATTAGTAATGGAGCAGCAAAGTAATGACTGGTTTACACCAATGTAATAGAGCTGATAAAAGCATGAAGTGCTCTCTCAAGAGTCACTCTACATTTTAGCTGAGGCTTCACCTCAGCGAAGCCAAATAAAGTAACGTTTCCAATGCGAAACAACGTGAAACATTTTATACATATTACACAGTCACTGTCATTTTTTGCAAACTGTTATCAGAATGTTAAACTCACAGGCTCAGTGGCATGAGTAGCTGTGGAACCTGTAGCCTATAGACTTTGAGCACAATAGCAACACACCTCCTTAGTGACTGCCAGGGTAGAGTTAAGTATGCCATCTCCATTCTTTATTCTCATATCCTCTTCCTTTGCACTTTCTCATTGCCCCTCTCAGTGTGGGGTGCATTGTTGTGCAGTGCTCATGCAGTGTCGACGACCAACCAGCAGCCCTTGTAAAACCCCCCATGTCCAATTTCTATTCTCCAGCTCCTTCCACCATTTGCCTTATCTAATTAAATCTCCACCCAGTGGGTCCTTGGCACTGGAAATTGCATTGTGGGGTCCCTGGACAAGCAAAACAAATGGCGAGACCAGCATGTGGAGATTAAAAGCAGACCCTCCATGTGGCTTTTGTATTTATAGAGAAAATGCAAGAAAAAGGATGAAACTGCATGGGTGGAGAAGCAAAGGATGCAAGAGGTTGAAAACCAAAGAAACATAAGGGAAAAGAGGGATAGATGATGGAAGACACAGAAGAGTCCATGTGGAAGTGGTCACCCTGTGAACCTACTGTATTTATACATCAGAAAGTCAAAAGAAAATGTCAAACCTTTCCTCAACCTCTTTAAACATTAACATTAAACTGCTTCACTATAAGACACCATAAGTGTTTCCCAATCAGTTCATATCCAGCTGTGAAAACATGTGGATGTGAACCATAGCTGGGTGCCCTGCATAAGGGCATCTTCAAAGCAAACAAATAAACATAGGCACTCTATCCTCATAACCTGCTGTTATGTTATGGTGAGCACACACACACACACACACACACACACACACACACACACACAACTATGTATATGTAACCAGATCAGGCGTAACAGTGGTTTCTGTGGTCATGTTTCTCTCAGCCCATTACCTGTCTAAACAACAGCTCTCTGTAAGGACTCACAACAGCACATCTGTCATTCAAGTAATGGCCAGAGCTTCTGAGTGAACTTTTCAGAATAATGGAATAAATGACAGCTTAATAATAGTGACCACACTTTTAATAATGCTTACACGAATGAAGATAACAAAAATATGTTTGTCATATATCAAGTGATGTTTCTTGGAAATGTGGTCGCTGGTGGTGGGCACTAGGAATAATATAAAAACTATGACACTATTAGGCTGTATACTAGTTAGGACCCAAAATGCGGACCACGACTAGGCAGGGAACTTAGAAAGTCTTTATTAACAGACAAGAGTACAGAGAACACAAGTGTAGCTGTGGTACCGGGAGCTCTCAGGTGAGTCAGGCAGGCAGGACCTCTCGAAGGTGGTAAGCAGAGGCAGGTAGAGTGAGACGGGCAGAGAGGAGCTGATGCTGCACCAGGGAGTAGAGGCAGGACCAGAAGAGCCAGGCTGTGGCGAGGGGGTGCACAGGTGGGTAGCAGGGTAAGGTGACGGAGACAGGTAGGTAACAACATCGCTGGCCAAACAGGAGCACACAGCAGGATAGGCTGGGACAGGAGACATGGCTAGTGTAGCTGGAGGCTCAGGCACTCATAGGTAAGGTGATGGAGACAGGTGAGAGGCAGACACAGGACAGAGGGAGACTCACACAGTGTACGGACGTTGTCGGGAGCAAAACAGGCAGGAACAAGGAGCACAGTTTCTTCAGTGTTGTCAGGATCGTAGTAGCTTCAATGGACCAGTAAGGAAGTGAGGGAAAAAAGGAGGTATATATGTGCTGTGGACCGGGAGATAATGAGAAACAGGTGAAAACCATAAATGGTGACTGAGTACTGAGGGAAAGCTAGGGCAGATGAGGTGGCACAGGGCAAGAAGTAAACCAAAATAAAAGCTCTCAGAACCAGAAAAGAAGCAAAACCATAACAGTCACTTGCTGTCTGATCCCGACAAAAGACAAATACTGGCAATTATAAAGTAAACTATGGTGTTATCATGTGCATAACAAGTCTTTCACTAAATATTATGAACACTATCATGGTCTGGATTATATTATATCAAAGCGGCATACAAACAGAAGCATGGTCTTCTTCAGGGTGTCTGTAGAATACAGTGAGTTTGTCACAAACTGCAAACAGTTAGGTCTAGTTTAAATTGTCATACCACATTCTTCAACCTTGCATGATTATGTTACTGGTCACTGCAAAAACAAAATTATTTCTATGCTGCTCATGTCTCATGTTTCCTGGTTACCATGGTAACCCAATAATAGCCAATGAAAATGTGTAATTGTACCCACTGTTACATACATAGGTTTAGTTGTGTTAATGTGGTTTACAGCTGAACCTGTGCAGGTAGATGTCCAGTAAAAAAGAAAGGGAAATAAACTAAATGTGTTAACAAGAGAATAACAGTACAAACTAACATCAAGTGAGGGTATCCTGTTTTAGTGGCAAGCACAGTGTTCCTGAAGTTTATTGCAGGACTTAAGTTATTTTTCTCAAGCCAAACTGTTTAAAAAAAACTTCCAAATGGAAACATCTGTGAGTTTGCTGTTTGTTTTTGATGGATGTCTCTGGCGATTTGCAGTGCCAAGTCTGGTTATTTTCACCCAGCCGGTCACTTTTTCATTCATTTCTTTTAACCTTGCTTTAAGCTTCTCACCTCCAGAAATGCATATTTCAGGCTAAGACAGGGCCACTTCCTTCTCATAATGAAGCGTACACATATAAATGGCAGTCCAGGGGTGGGGAAGGGTTTGATCTTAGCAGCATTTATGAACTCCTGTGGCCTAAAAGGCAATGATGGTCCATGTGTGTCATGATTTTTAGCCACATCCCGTCTCTCTCTGCTGTTACAAGACATATACAGTAAATTCATTCTTTATTATAGCTTCCATTTTTCTATTATATATCTTCCCTGAAAGCAATCCTTTCAACTTTCCTGATACAGCAGAGATAATAAATGTGCTTTGTGTGTTAGACAGGGAATTGAACGGGCATTGATCACTGTAGTTTTAGCAGTATTGCCCTCTACTGGTGAAATGGAATAGATGTTTGCTTTTTGTATTATGTGCTGTTTGATAGTGATAACCATCAGGTAAACATATAGCAGAAATTACACTTTGAAGAACAGATCATGGGGTGTTCCTAAACACTTATCTTTTGAAGGGAAGGCAAACCTGTTAAGTATTCAGGGGTAATTGAGGGAAAGTAATATATTACCTAGAGCTATTGCTTGAATATTAATGATGAAAAAAAAATGTAAATGTACTTCTTTCTTTTACTCCTTTCTAGCTTTACCAGATGATGTAGTCAGAAGTCCATCTGTAAATGAACTTCAACTAACAGGCCATCTAGGATACACAAACACACATATAAACTATGAGGACATACTAGATCAATCCCCTACTGCCCAATTAGGTCTGACAGTAGGATTAAGGAAGGCTGCCTCCCCAGGTCACGTGAACTCTGTTGTCTGATACACTTTCCCTCTGGAGACACACACAGGACTGATAGCAGACAGAACAGTGTGTGTGTGTATATAAGGAGAGTACAAGGGAGAATCATTTGTTTTCCTGGTGACATGTGAATGCAGGATAGGGTATATGTGTGTGCAACTGTCTGTCTGTGTGTCTATACAGGCACATTTGTTCATACATGTGCACTGGTGCAAGCAGAAAGCATGCATATCTTACCCTCTAGTAAATCCTCTGGACCCCTTCTTGTGTATTACATTACCATGTAGTCCATCACTATATCATTACAGTCTCTCATTATAAGAACGTTCATCTTTTTCTAGAGGTACTGAATCTATTCATGTGCAAGAAGTACCTACAAGTAATGTTGTTTTCATAAAGTTACAGTGATGTTAAATATTTGCATGCACTGCTTACAAACGATTTGGGTTTACACTAAATGTATGCAATCTGTTAGAAAGCTGCAAAATGTGGTGGTGAATTTTTCTGCAATCTCACAAAACCACAGCAGTATCCAAGTTTCATTAGTTACACACTTTCCATACTTCATTACCAAGCTGGTCAAGTTATTCAATACCTAATACTTGGTCAGCACAAGAGGCCTCGCTGAACTTTCAAAGCTGCGTTAGCGAACATGCAGAAGATAATGGGCCTCAGTGTTTTTTGTGGCGCAGGGCCAAGTATTTTGTTTTCCTCTACTGGAAGAGGAGATGGAGAGAAAGTCTAGGTGCTTACTCAACCGTGTGTCAGGATATAATGTATTATCCCAGTTAAGTGGCATAAATTGTTTATTAGCAGCTATTAAGCAGCAGTGAAATCCAAATACGTGAGGGCAGAGAGAGCTCCCTGCAGATAAAAATATCTGATAATATCCATCAGGAGGTAAAGAGTGCATGCACATATACACATGTACTGTACTTGTACCAGCAGAGGAGGATACAGGTGTCTGTGACCCTTTCTGTCCATCTGTAGCCATTTTAAAAAATTGGTTTTGTGTGGGGAGGGTAATACCACTTTCACACACACTCACAATAATCAGAATCACAGAACTAATGTATATGGAATATACTGTAGATCCCATAAAGCCCGTGGTTTTCAATGGCATTGCAGTGACACAATGTCAAATAAATAAGTTTTCATTTTATGATATGCGTATGTATGTCTAACATTGTTTATAGTGGATGTATTTGCAGTAGCACAAGCTAATTATACTGAGCAATTTCCCCAGTAATATTGATACAGTACTAATGTTCCGGCCACTATCACATCATGTTCAGTGTGACATATTTGACACATAAAACCATGAGTTGTATGTGAAACAATAAATTTGATAGTTGAACAAGTCCCCGCTTTTCTAGTTGTGCTGGCGGCATAAATTTTAACACCTTTTCACTAAAATGCTGCATGGACCATTGTGTTATGTCCAACATAAACAAACCATGCGTCTTGGACTAAAACTGAGGAAAAATTAGCAAACTGAGCAAAATTACTTCATTTGCTAATCCAGGAAAATGTGCTGGTTTCCACTAACTGGACAACAAAACACTAATGTTGCAGTCAGTTGGAATGACATTCGCTTGCTAATGATGCCAACATATACATGTTAGCTAGCTACAGTACTTATGCACCTAGCAGGGAGAAAGCCACTTCTGTGTCAAATTTTAGTCCTTTGGATGCTTTTAGTAATCTCCATCTCCAATATACCAAACTGATGTTAACCCTGGTTTTGCCTCATTCTTTTTTACACTTTTTGTGCTACAGAACATGGCCTAATGGGTCTAACAGGTACGCTCCCATACTGGGCTGTACCCGTACAGGGGGCCTGCCCAGTCTGCCTTTGAATTGAACCATGCTGGTTTGAAAAACACATCTTAACCTCGGATCAGTGGGGGGCATTCAGGAAGTGCGGATTTTAACAACACTGACCACAGAGGGCGAGAAAGAAATAAACACAAGGCCTGAAGATAGCAGAATGGGGTAGGAGTGGGGAGAAAACATTTCCAGACAATTTTTTTTTCTTGATTTATCCAAATTTGTGTTAATGCAGCTTTAAGCTCCTGATGTCAAACTGGAATGAAAGAAACTCTTAAATGCTTGGCGATTTACTTTGAGATCAAAAGCACAGGGATTTTTGTATATTTTTGAGATTTTCTCTTAAACTGGAAAGTAAGGCACTACTTAAAGGAAGAGTTACTGCACCCAGCAGTACCACAATAGGTAGCAACCAGAGAAACACTGCAAAGAACTAAAATACCCTTTCCTCTGTTTGGCATGTCTTGTCTGATAGAAAGATATTTTGTAACAAAGAGTATGAGTGTCTATTTCAGGGGTTTTCCAACTTTGCTCCAACTTTTTTAAACTTTAAAGATTCCCTCCTTAAACTTCACTTTGAAGCTGAAATCGAGCTGAACAAGATAAATACACTGCCCCTCATCTTCTTATTTGCTGTTTAATTTTGCATGAGTCTTGAGCTTGTTGGTCTTAAA
Organism: Monopterus albus; assembly: GCF_001952655.1. Lineage (NCBI taxonomy): Eukaryota > Metazoa > Chordata > Actinopteri > Synbranchiformes > Synbranchidae > Monopterus > Monopterus albus. The sequence goes on from NW_018127911.1 coordinate 6,841,231, forward strand.
AATGCATCTCAGGAATGGATGGAAGAATATGCAAATAAAGTGTAACACATGCTGAGGAAAATCTCTCATTCACAAAAGTATTCAGACCGTTTCCTGTGACACTCCAAACTGTGATGCTTTAATTTTCTTTGAGATGTATCCAGAACTTGACTGGAGTCCACCTGCGACAAGCTGAATTTAGAAAAAGGGCATAATTCACACTACATCAGGAAAAAGAAAAACCTCTGTGATAAAACTATGGAGAAATATAGGTCAAGGCAAGTGTATAAAACCATTGCTAAAGCTTTAAGTGCTCCCAGAAACACAGTAGCCTCAATAGTTATAAAACTGAAGAAATCTAGAACCACCTGGACTCTAGAAAAAGCTCAGCATCATGCTACTGGGTGCTTCCTGGCAGCAAAGACAGGAAGAATTCAGATAAGAATAAATATAAATTGCTCCAGAGTGCACACAACCTTAGACTGAAACTAACATGACAGTGACCTAAAGCATACAGACAAGACAACACTGGAGTGGCGTCAGAACAAGTCATTAAGTGACCCAGCTAAAGCCCAAATTTAAATACCACAGAACATCTGTGGAAAGATCTGATGATGGCTGTTCACAGACACTTCCCAACCAGTCAGTGGGAATTTGACATGATCTACCAGGAAGAATGGGATAAACTGCTCAAGTCCAGGTGTGCAAAGCTTGTAGAGACTTACCCAAGAAGACTTGCAGTTGTAATTGCTGCCAAAAGGGCTTCTGCAAAGTTCTGAATTAATGATGTGAGCACTTTTGTAAATGAGAGATTTCAATTTTTGAAAAAAAAAAAAATTGCAAAAATTTCTAAATACATGCTTTTACTTTCTCATTATTGAGAAAGTAATTGAATGTAAATTGATGGACAAAAATTTCCATTTTATTTACAGTAATATTAAATCTACATCATAATAAAGTGTGCAAAAAGTGAAGGGATGAACTGTAGTATGCCGTATACAGACCTCTCTCTGCTCTGAACACACACACACACAAAACCTCCAAATATTCAAATTTGACACTAACCTGGCAATAGTATATTTGTGCTGAGCTTTAAGGCTGAGATGTTAGATAGGGAAAAAATACAGACACAATGTGTGCACACACATTCCCCCTTTAAACACTGCATGTCTAGAATACCTCTGAACCTCATCCAAGAAACCTTTCCAAACTCTGCTAATGATTTCAATGGAAAGAAAAAACAAACAGGTTTCTTGTGTGTGCCTTCATGATAGCCATTTGGGTGCAATTTTAAGCTATTAATACTTCATTTTCATAATTGTGGAGTCATCTCTGGGGTGTCTGGATATTTCCCCACAGCTGGCTCAAAACAGAGTTTAGTCTGGCCTGGGAGATAATCAAGGGTGGGAGTCTGGTTAGAGTTTTGCTGTCAAATCAAAGGTGTTATTTTGGCACTTGTTTTATTAAAATATACATTGGAGACTGACACGTGAGATGAGAGTGACAAAAACTGTAATCAACTGAACCAAACCCCATTTTGTTTAAAGAACAAAATGAAGTCTGTCCTAGACAGAGAAGTATGACTTTTTAATAAGTGTGGTGAAGAATTTATTTTTTTGTTGTCATAAAAAATAAATCAGATTAATGTGAATAAAACACTAAAAGTATGTCCGTCTGTCTTGTTATTGAGTGCGACACAAGGGAACCACCTAGATTTTCAGTAATGTTATCCTTTCAAAACCTGAATCAATGTGACTTAATTCATATAAATAATTCTGGACCAAACCCATTATTTTCTCAAGATTCTCTGCTGATTTTCTGATTTCCAGTATGCTGTAATAAAATTAAATACTCACCTAGAATGAGCGGAACCGCCTAAGTACACTACTGCTTTCCATTCAGGACTTTGGGAGAGTAAACAAGCCTCAGTAAACTCTCATTAACCTGAGTGTGACTGATGACCTGCAGAGGGAGAGGCAGGGTTGAATGTGACGACCCCAGACAAGTAGACAGACTCGTATTTCCCCAAACTCGTCCATTTTCTACTCAGCACTTTTCTGCTGCTTGTCAGGCTGGGATTGTTAGGTTTAGAGTGCCTAGGTCTAGAAGATCATCTATCTGTCCATCTCTGTCAGTCTTGACCCACCTAGAAGGAGGAGAGGCACCCTGACAGTTTCACAGCTTCCTCACAGAATGCAACCAAGTGTTTTGTGTTCAATCAACCATCAAACCTGGTCAAAGCCATGCCAGTGAATGGGGAAAACAAAACTACAGGTCCAAAGCCACTGCAACCACTCTGAAAGCTCGGCACGCATAAACACAGAAGTGGCCTCAGCAGCACAACCCAGATGAAACGTGCACTGCAGGAGACTAGATCATGGCATTTGCTCATTTGTAGAAGTCAACATCTCTGCACTCTGCTGTCATGTGGGGCCACTGCAGTTTGCATTATTATGAAAAGAAACAACCATGATTTAATCTAATATATAATACAAACATAGAGAATGTTTTCACCATGAATGGACTCTTTGAAATACAAATAGAAGAGTTTCTAAAGTGTTTTAACTCTCCAACAATGCATACTGGGAATTGTGCTAATTTTGGTTCTTTAAAAACCTAATGAGTTGAGTTAGCTCTTAGCAGTTCATTCATTCAGCTCATCAGTTTAGTGGTGTGGAATATATATACGTATATATATATTTCTAAAAAGCTAGACATTCAAAGTTGAATTAACATGGAATGAGCAAAATTTGTATCATGTATCATGTTGTACACAGTACACCAAAGTTTTTGCTGAGTGAACTTATAAGTTCTGAAAAACTTGAACTTTATGTCAGTCCTTTATTAAGCGAAGTGTAGGTTAACACTGTTTACTGTGAGTACAACTTCACAGTCCATTGATAACTGAAACTGCAAACAAAAATTCATCCTAATCCAAATAAACTCCCTTATTTTTTATCTTGCTATCTTAGCAGTGGCTAGTTAACGCAGCATTAACATTAGCTAATGTTATCAGTTGGATTAAGTAAAAGAAATAATGGTGAGGCTCTGTCACATAGCATTTTCTTTTTGATTCTCTCAGACAAACTGTCAATAAGTTAAATGTAAAAACTGCATATACTGTAGATATATTCTAAATTATGCTCAAACATATCAGTTTGTCCGGTGTGTAGAAAAGTCACAGCTGTTCTCTGCCTGTACAAAAACTGAGCCTGTGTGAAAAGCCCTCACGCTCTGTAACAAATTAACAAATTATGATCCCAAGTTTTCCTCAATTTGTATTTTAAACTGACTAAGGTATTATTTAGAATTACATAGTAAACATGTTATTTTGACTTAAAATTATTTCAAATTCTTGTTCAGTTAACACTGAAGAAAGAGAATAAAATATTGCAAGCTGGGATTTTTACAGTGTACAGTTTGTGGGATCCAAGGTTAAATTAAGGTTAAGTATGAAGTAGTAATTGGATTAACAGCTTTTTGATCATTGCTTTGTTCTCACTAACACTGCTTCCTCTTTTCATTACCTCTCTAGTTTGCTTGACCATTGCTGCTCTAGTTGCAGTAGCACAGGGGGAACTATATGTCAGATTATGTTTCACAACAGAGAAAATATTTTTACAGCGCACCTGTTTGTTACTACTATTAGCCAGCTATCTGAACAGCAGGCTTTGGGCTAAGTGCATCTGTTAGAGATTAATATAGCATGCAAACTACTGCAATGGCAAGAAACCATAAAACCACACATGTAGTAGTTAATACCCACCTTACTCTGTACTATTAAAAACTGATTAAGGACTTCAAACTGCCTCCATTACAGAAGCGGTTTTCCGCTTTGGTTTAGGAGAAAACAGTAAGTGCTCTATACACAGTTCTGATTTGGACTGTTGTGGTTTAATTGGTGTTATACAAAATTAATGTAGTCAAAGTTAATCATTATGATTGTACTGTACTTGCAATAGAGCTCTGTGTGTTTGTGTAGCCAGTTTATGACTTTGTGTATTTGTATATAGGCACATAGACACAATGCCAGATTGGTTCAATGATCCGACTCAGCCCTTAGAACCTACACAACCACAATAGAGCAGACCGATAATGACACTGTTTTATACTACACCGGCAGGCTTTTCTAATCCTAAAAGCACAGGGTTAACAGATGTTTTTAGACCAAAACACACTGAATATAAGATTGGTTATAGCTACATGACACACTCATAAACTTTTTTAAATCCTTATGTCAACATACATTTTCATAATGCAAATCAACAAAGTAGGAAGAAAAGCCTGAATGATTCATTGTCGCTCACTTAGATCAGTGCAAATTCTGTGTTACACCATTGCAGATGGTGCAAGGGAATTTCAGACACCTGAAAATAAACTAAAACAGACTACACTTTAAAAGCTGCCACATTTTTCTCTGCTACAAGCAAGTGAAAAGGGGGAAAAGTAGGCCCATTCAGCATATGTTAGATACCACTACTATTCTTTCACCTCATCTCCCAAAAAAAAAAGAAAAGAGGAGGTATGTGAAACATCTGCAAAGCATTTGCAGAATTAAAAATAAATTAATAAATAATAATGGACATCTGGAGGCCTGCCAGGATATTGAGTCCAGTTTAATGGCACATAGCGTCATGGTTTGTATTAATTTGACCCTGTGCTTTGGCAGCAGGTTGAAATAAAAGAAACTAGCCCTGGGCAAAATACATCATATTTACTAATAAAAATACATAGCTGTAGGTTTTTTCTATCTTAATATTCTTATGGAAATAGTAACTCAGTCATGAAAACTTGAGCTTTCATCAGTTGTTGTTGTGATTTACTCATACAAACACTTGGTACTTCTGCTGTTCTTCAGTCTGTATGCATACAGACATGTATGTATACTGTATATATTTAATATAAAATACTAGAATTACTACTTTGTTCAAAACAATTGTACTTTCCTCTCATAATGCCAAAAAAAAAGGTCTGGTCTGTCGCACTGCTGTTCACACATTGGTAAACTTGATAAACGGCAAGTCACTAAAGTCAGGTGCTCAGAAAAGAAGAAAAAAACAAAAAGGAAAAAATGACAGAGGTCCAAAGAACTTTATATCCAGGAATTTAAAAATATATACTGAAGATGAAAATGAAGCTTCAGGTACAAGTAGAACCTCATCAACATCAATTCAGCTTAAGTTAAACATCTGGAAAGCACACCAACAAACTAATAGCTACCACCTAGCTTTACTTTTAACAATGCAACAGCTGAGTCTCAGGATTGTAGCTGTGTCATTGAGGAGAGAAAGACAAGGGCAGATCAAGGCTGCAGGTGAGAGCAGGGCAGGTGAGGCCAGCTGCACCAGGGAGGAGAGGGAGGAAACACTCCAGGTTTGGGCTGTATAAGATCCCAATAATATTTTTCCATGTAAACTGACATAAAGCAGTCTATATTCAAATGATGAAATGAGTTTATCAATTTTCCATTTCTTCATGACTGAATTTCAGTTATGGGGCTACGGTTAGTTTAGTATTTTTGGATTAACTGTGTAGGAAATAAGAGTTCTTTTACTATGCACAAATGGGTGTTATGGCATATGCCAGTATGCAGCCTGTGCGCATATGGGCATAGAAGTGTATGTGGACGGGAACCATCTGGAGGTCATTATTCCTGGGCATGAGCAAAACAAATGGATGGCCTGCCTCTGCCAGCCAATCAATTTCATGGGTATGAGACAGAGGTGAGGTCACTGACCTTGACCTTTGACCATCAAAATCTAATCAGTTCATCCTTGAGTCCAAGTGGACATTTGTGTCAAATTTGGAGAAATTCCCTCAAGCCATTCCTGACATATCGTATTCACGATAACTGTACGGACAGACAGATAGTTGGATGGACAATCTGCAAATATAATGCCTCCATCTGCTGTTATTGCTTGTGTGGAAGCATAATAATTCAGTATATATCAGATATTTAATAATGGAAATAATAATGAAAAAATATTTCTATAATGTAGATATATTTAGACTACACTGCGTGGTGAACAGATTTCATATTTATGTGACAGTTTCATTTTTCCCTCACTCTTTTTATGGGCACAACTTTTATGAGCAGGCACAAGAAGCCTGTTCTGTAATGAAGGCAGTTTATATACCACAGATGCATCACATGCCGTATTCCTGATGAATGATTGTGGAAATGTTCAAAAATAGTTTCTCAGTTTAGTTGAGTCAAGAGGCAGCTTGATAGTAGCTGGCTTTTGTGTTTTATCGGTCACGTAAATCAAATGGTGACTCAGAAGCTTTAACCATAAACTGTGATGCTGGAGTAAAGTGGAGTTTAATTCATTCACATTGTGTGTATTTGGACAGGCCAAGCTATTTTAAACTCATTTTCCACTAAACGAAAGGGCTATTTTTGATAATTAGCAAGTCATTTGTTGGCCTTAACACATTTTTCTGCTTTCTGCTCTGCAGTGATGGTGGATTAAGGCCCTGAGAGTCGATCAAAGGCTCTTCATACACCATTAACCAGGAAGTGCTGCTATAACAACTTTAGGCTGTTGCCAGCTTTGACACTCTTTTCTCATTGCTGCTAGAAATTTGCACTCACCCGTCTTTACATCCAACCTCTTTGTAATCTCTTTGGTACTGGGTGAAAGTCTAAGTACATTCAGAGCCAGTAGAAACCTGAGTTAAATTCCTTGTATGTGAAACATACTTGACCAATAAAGCTGAATTTGATTTTTACATATTTCATAGACTGTAGTAATTTCAATTTATAAACAGCTATTTTATGGTGGCTTTTTATTCAGCTGAATGGTCTTTCACATGTATACACTGTTTCACTTACTCTATATGGTCATACTATTTAATTATGTCAATTGTATGCTTTCATATTTTTATGCTGTTTGGATCATGCAAATTATAAAACTGCTTTCCCTCATCATATGTTAAACCTCTATAAAGATTGTACAGATTTTTTGCCTACATACTGTGCTGAGAATTGTTGGTTTGATATCATGACAGTATAATATTGTCATTCACAAAAACAACAAGAAGCAGGTGCAAAGCGCCAAGGCACATGAAGTATAAATGCACAAATAAGCACCTGCAGCACAGGTGTGAGAAAACAAGACAAACTAAAACTCTGGACTGGGTCAACAGACTTGAACACTGCTGAAGTGAGAGGAGGTCTCCTTGACAAATACAATGGAACATGGAATCATCAAGTTTTACTTGCAGTGTTTTTGTTTCTTGTTTGTTTGTTTCACAGTGTAGGTTTCTAATATTGTCTCTTATTTCAGGTTAAAATTTTTGGAAAACCAAAAGCTAAGTTCATACAGCAGAGACAGTAGTCTGGGCTCTCTCTGTCACTTTGTTATTTTAAAATGTTTGTTTCAATAAACTGCATCTCTTACTCTTGCTGTGGTTAATGTCCAGCATGTTGTGGCTTATGCCGTAAAAACTAGTACTTTTTCGCTTCACCTGAATGGCTTCCATTAACACAGTCTTGCTACACTGGCTGACTGCTCCTCCCTGGAGTTTGGTCTGCACTCATCCAGCTGTGACACATCCAGCTGGCCTCAAGAGCAGCACCTCTGCATAATCTGAAGCCTCTATTCATTGTAAAGCTGGGAATTTGTTGATTAATTGGATGTACAGAAGGGATACAAAATTTGCAAAACTTTTATCTATGAAAGCAATAAAGGTGCGATCTATCGGTATAGAGAGATTGTATCACTCTTTTACTGTATAATGTTAATTGATGTTTTCACAGGTGCTTTGTCTGAATAGGCTTTACATGGCACCTTGTGCCATTTTACCCCCAGCAACTGGTCCATGTTTTAAGTAGAGTAGAATTCCTGGAACACTGTGCACAAATGACCTCAACAAAGAAACCTCATGACCAGCAAAACGACATCAAACATATTTTTGATTAAAGCACCTTTAATGACCTTTTGTGTACTCAAATTAGAATAACATAATTTTTATGATTTCACTGGGTTTATAATGTATCCAAAGCCAGCACACTCTCTCTCACTCGCTGTCCAGACATGTGATGACATCATATTTGACCCTGGAAAGTCAAAATGGGCTTTTTTTTTTTTTTTTTTTACAATTTCTGACATTCTGTGAAATTTTATTTCTACTCATTTATCCAGGAATTTTCTTTAATCTGTCCCATTTGTATGTGACAAGTGCCCAATTAGGGAACCCAAGCAGATGAAAAAAATCATATGCAACACATTCACTTTCACCTATAATGACCAATATACTGTATACACACATTGGAACTAAACACAAAAAACAACTAAATAAACAGTATTTGTCCATCTATGAAATCCATCCATCCCAGCCAGCTGCGGGCGAGATCTGTGAAATGAATCTTGTATTTTAAGTTACTGCATTTTATTGTCTTATTGAGATTATCATGGAAAAAAACCTGAAACTGGGGACACATAAGAGGAAGTTATCTCTACTGGTTCTGTTATCTTTCCTGGAGCCTGTAGGCTAATCTTGACCCAGTGAGAAGGAATCTGTTTACAACCTGCTTTGAAAGACCTACTTTGGAGATTCAGAAAAAGAGAGGGAATGATTCTGACAGAGAATGCGTGAAGTGGAGTTGTACCTGGTCCTGTTGAATATCAGTATATCTTATTCTAAACACCATATCACATATGCAGACATTGTGTCGACATTATTTGAACTCAGGTTCTCCTTTGGCAACATAAACCAATGTTAATGTAAAAGGATGAGAAGTGTTTTAAACTAACGCTGCTTTTTCTGTGATAAAACTACCATGAATACAAATCAGACCTATGAAAATGGGCTTCTGTTTTCATAAATGAACTTTTAGTGATATAGGACATACATTTCAATCTAGATTAAATGTTTGATCTGTCACTGGCCTTTTATCATCTTTTTGGCATTTGGATGAACTAAAGCTGGTGTTTTATTAATCTTATCTCACAAAGCAGAAGTGCAGAAAAAGCTGTTTGTCATGGTCAGACATCAAGTGAGGCTTTTAATGACCCCACCTGTCTAATACACTATGAATTTTTCAGTTTTCTTATTTATTATTAACATATATTGGTACCCTTACACCTCACTGAGACAATGCTCATTTCTTCCTGAAAAGTGTTGAATTAAAAAATTCTTGTCATGCAGATGTGCATGCCTTTGGTTTGGTGTAAAACAAAACTAAGAAGTGGTGAAAAGAGTTAATTAGTGCATATTCTACAAAGATCTTCTAAAATGGTCTAAACAAAAATATTGGTATCCTTTAGAATTAGTGATAAAGAAGTTAACTGTAATGATATTTCAAGCACATTATTGTCTTCTATCAATAATGCAGGTGTCTTCCATCTTATAACGTCATTTAGCAAGAGCAAAACCAAGCCCAGATTGAACAGAAGAAGAGTTTGAATGGTGGTAAAACCCAGGAAAACTTCAGAACAAGTGCAAGCTGAGCTCATTTGGAAATGGCAAATACACTGATATTGAATGCATCAGTAAAAATGTTTACTTACATTATATGTTTTTTGTCAAGCTATTTGATTTTGCAGTAAAGTGTCTGCTGCATTGATGAGTTCATACTACACCTTATGGCTCATTTCAGTCTTACATGCTTTCAAGCCACAGTCTGCATTTGCATCTACTGGCAAGGGCAGACCAAATATACTTGATCAAAACTTCTATTTTTAAATTACATTAAGTCAACTCAAAGTTTATTTAGATAGCACATTAAGCACAACCAAAATTGACCAAAGTGCTTCACATGAAGTCAATAAAAGTAGCCACAAAAAAAGAATAAAAAAATAAAGGTAAAAAGAAGAGGGTAAAAGAATCAATAGTTTGCTTGCTGATGAGACTGTTGAATTGTTCAGTGTTTTGTTGTTAGGTCTTGTATTTTTGAAATAGAGAACTTAAGGACATAAGCGCCAAGAAAATGTTCTTATGAGAAGAGCTCTGCTGAAAGAGAAAGAGAACTAGCAAGGCAGTTTGTTTGCATTCCCACGTAGTGTTTATATCATCGGTGTCGTGCAGTACAGTCCTGCTCTTGAGAACCCTATGTGTTGTCTGCAAGAACTGTGTGTGTGTGTGCGTGTGTGTGTGAATCATGAATCATTTTCTCTAGGATGTGAGACAATTCTCTGACAGCAAAGTGAGAGCATTAGACCTGACGTAATGTGGATCAAGGAAATTTCATTCACACAACTCATTACAATTTACCCTTCTGTTGAGCAAGCATCTATCCCCCATCTATGGGAAACATGTTGTTGTTTTTTTTAAACCTCATAATCTACTCTATTCATTTTGTTTGCCCTTTAGGTTTTTTTAGTAAATAATTCCAACTGTTTGCATTTCAAAACCAAAAAAGTAAAAATAAATAAAGGCATAAGTGTAGAGTTGTTCTTTTCTAAATCCTCCAAAGTATGTACTTTTGGTGTACAGTACTTCAGTCCAGTTTGTTGTGTTTTGCAAATGATTTTTTAAAATAAGAAATAAAGAAGTAGCTATGTTATTTGGCTTGAAGAAAAATGGTAGCATGTGTTAAAATGTGAAATTCAGCAAGGTAGTATTCAGTACTGAAGTTTTTAACAAAAACAAAACATCCTTCTAAAGAAGTAATCTGACATTTGGGGATTCTTCATATTTGCTTTTTTTTTCATTCAGTACGACGCTACAGCCAGCAGCTGGTTAACTTAGCTTAGCATGACAATTGAAAACAAGGGGAAACAGCTACAGTAGTTTGGTGTTTTCTGTTGTTAACAAAATCTCCCAGTCTGCACCTGTAAAACTCACAAATGAACATGCAAGAGCTAAAGGCACTGAGACATAGATTTTATGATATTTGAGAGCCAGTCTAGCTGCTTCTTCTAGATTTCAGTATCTTCTTTAACCATTTCCTGGCAGCAGAGAGTCATATCAAGCCTCTCATCACACATTTAACAAGGAAGCAAATAAACATATTTCACTAAGTATGACTGACTTTTATTTAAAATATACTGTCATTTGAGAATTAAATAAGCAATAATCAGAGGAACCTGAAAAAGCTAACATCCAATCTAAGTTAAATATCACAAAATGCCATGTTTTGTTCTCCCAGAAATATTGAGTTCTCAGGTGAACCACATTTGTACAAGAATAAACTCCCTTAACTACCAGCCTACAACAACACAGCTGCAATAGCAGAGGCCATCCAGTCCATTCCTGTGGTGTCAGGGTCTGGGGGTGTCAAGAGAGCTGACCCCCAACACACAGCAAATAAAACTGATTTACTGCTGCTTCGCTGGCTGCAGCACACTTTATAAAACTGTCCTGGGCAGAATTATGACCCCAGGTAACATATACATTGCCACACACACTCACAGGCACACACAAACACACACAGATGCATACTACTACTTCGGCTGTACCTGTTAGGGGTCGTCACAGCAAATCAACCGTTAGCATGTATACATTTGGCACGTTTTTTACACCAGATGCCTTTCCTGACACACAGATGCATATATACAGTGCTTAAAGTCTCTCTGTCACACACACACACACTGAAAGACGGGTAGAAATTTGCTCAGCATTAGATCCATGACTCTACATGCAAGCAGCTACTGACCCGGAACACTTTGTCAGGGAACGAATAAGGCATTCATCAAATGATAAACATCATTGCAGTTTTAAAAACCCCAAATACGACTTCAGCACATGGGCCACTGTTGTTCTTACTGCCGACACATGATGGGCTGTATTTTTTCCATAAATCCTCCCCATTTCTAAGATACTGTACCTTTTCAGCTGATTTAGTTGTGTTAATGAAAGCTATAGCGAAAAGGTTGCATGACATAGGGAGCAGTACATGCAGAGATTGTACATGTATGTTTATACATGAGTGTTTTGCTATCGCAAAACAGGATGGATAATGATATACAGACAAAATCTGCCCTTATATCTATGTTCAAGCAATTTTATGTCCCCATATATTTCTTATTTTCAGTTGACATAGAGCCAAAGGTTTGGACATGTTCATTCAGTCTGAACCTTTTCCTGTTATGTGAGCAATGAACTCATTTGGTTCAAATTTATTTTGACTTACATCATATAGTGTCTTTACTCCTAAGTAATGGATAAGGTTCTTTGTTGACGGTCACCGTTTTGGTTATGGAGCAAGAGAATAAAATGCACTCACTTTCCCTGCTGATTTTTAGTGTGTGGTTTGAAGCCAACAACCTTGAGTTTCAATGGGTGTTGCTGTGATTCGAGGCTGCCTGTGTGAGCCTTCCTTTTGTGAGAAGTTCTAATGACATGGTGATAAACCTAAACCTGTTAGTCAGAGGATGTAATTCCTCTTTAAGATGCATGTCAACCTCTGACCAGTTCATTTAGGACACTAAATGCACCTGGTTGGATCGTAATGTGTGGGAAAACAGAGACACACATGATCAGCACCATACATCCACCCAAACAACCTATCAGTTATTCCTTTTTGCATGATCACTAATCGATATCATTACAAGTACTGCAGTACTACTCAATCCTTGCAGAAGGCACCAAACACAGACACACACTGACACCCTTCAGCTAGTCCATTCATCCAGCCCTCTGCTGTGATGGATTGTTGACATTAAGCAGATGCGGTGTGTTTTATCTTGTCATGACACAGAGCTACTGAAGGAAACCCATAGGACTCAAAGGTGCAGCCTGAATTAGATTTTCAGTACTACTTGTTACCCCATTAACTGCAGGATTGTGAGTAATGGAAATACAATAATCTGATGACAGCATGTCTGAGTTTTGACAGTGAGCAGGTTTGTCGGACATCTGGCCGACAAAATCAGCTTCAGGCTTTTTTTTTTCATTAAAACATTAAAATACTTGCAGTAACATAAGTCTGTTTGCCTTCCTTTACTAATGGTATTGAGCAAGTTACTTAGATATCTTGATTTACTCTTACAGTATATTACCAAAACAGAATGCATTTCTTGGACCATTCCAGGTTGTGTGTGAGGTTTGTCACTTCATGTGTACTATTTGTGGCTTTGTGTGCACTATTAGGGCCTGAAATATTTCAGCATCTTAAAGTAATGGTTGATCGTGATAAACTTTAGATGGTGAGACTAAGCATATGTGCTATGTGTTATCTTGTCCTGTAGCAACTTAAACCACTCAGTTTCTGATGATGGGAGAGGTGGAAGAAGGGAGGAGAGGGAGGATAATGATATACAGACGGATTCATAAGAGAAGTGAGGTTACCTTGTGCAGAAAGCATGGGTAGTTGATTTGATTTAGCACATCACTTTGCAAGTCTGCAAACTTCATGCAGTTTGTTCTTCCAGTTCTACGTCTGCCAGTAAATGGGACAGAACAGACCTATACTATTAAAGGAAAATTCCACCTTTAAATTCTGTTCATTAATCTCCATAGATCAGACCCTGACAAAAAGCCATAGGCCAAATGCAGTGATTTAGCCATAAAGTTGTTGTTTACACTACAAGTTTGCTAAAGTTTTTACCTTTCAAAAGCCTGCTGCAGGTCCACCTTGGTTACTGAAGTAATGACTTCATGTTTTCTATCTGTCAGTGTAACCTCTGAAACAAAAGCAACATACACCATCCAACAATCACATGAAGCCAGAAATCTAAATTAACACTTAGAGCTGCTGTGTAAACATATTGTATTTTAGGCTGGACTACTCCTGTTTGTCGATCTTTGAATTACCTCTGTTGCCTATATTGTCCCACAGAGATCAGTTCATTCAATTCAAACTTGAACTCTTTCAACCTGCCTGATAAAGAGGATTTACACTCAGCAAATGACCTAAGATCATTTGAAAAAAAGACAAAAGTGTTTTTTCTCATACACACACACTCATAGGAAGGTCTGTGATCTACTGTTCTTTTTGGTACCTGGTGCTGTATGACATTAATAATGAGGGTAAAAGAGAAGTGAATCAAACGAGTCTGCATGGGACCTTGTCTCTCCACAGGTGCAGCACCTATTCTGTTTCAGACAGAGGTCATTGTCACCCCCACAGAGGGTGGAGGGATGAAGCAACCAGAGGACAGGGCCCTTCAGCGCTTCTTTGCTTTGACAATGGGTTGCTTCTGCCTGACTAAACAGTGGGTTTGTGTGTGGGAGGGAGGGGCTAGGAGAGCGTATGAGAGGAGAAAAGTTTTTACCTAATGGACTTACACACATTGTGCTCTGACCTTGTACTGACCTGAGCTGGTATCTGGTTCACCTGTCCACATGGGATCTCTTCATCCTGCTGTCAACTCATCCCTCTCCATCCAAGAATTATACCTCTGTGGCTGCGGACTAGGCTGAAAACTAGCTATTGTTTGCCACAACTGTGAATCAAGCTATGAGATGAGAGAGGGGAATTTATGATGAATTTATACTCAGTAGAACTAGTCAAATAAACAAGGAGCCTCTGGTGATGCTAAGATCTTGCTGGATTTCAAAAACACTGGCTGGAGGATGACAATGAGAAACGGCCCTTTTGCTCCCTCCTGTGGTCAAAGCAGTCGCACATGACCAGCTGTCAATCTGGTCTGGTTCTCATACGCAAATACTGAAACTCTGTGAATGAATACATGAAGAATCAAATGACAAAAATCTTGATTTAACTTATTTGTAACTGCAGTATATTGTATTGTATACACAAATGTGTGAACTATCTATGTGTCTTAGTCTTGAGATAACAGGTCTAGGTTCATACTTAGTCAACCTCTTCCTTCATATTTTTATTCTGTTTAACTTAACTAATTCTCTGGAAACTAAGGACAATTTAGCCTCATCATAGTCAAAGAAAACCATAAACATTTTAGTCTTTTTATTGATAACTGTAGTAGACAAAAATGTTAGCATTTTATGAAGACCAACGATGAGCATTTCTGTCAAATTTAATCTAACTGGTTTCATGTCAGATGTTATCCAACTAATTTTAGGCTAAAAAGGTCCAAGTGAAAATAAGTTTCAAAATGTATGTATGACTAAGAATGCATTCTTGCACAGAAGTAAATCACTGGGATTCGGGTGCACAGCAAAAGAAATGTGGAGCACAGTCATCCAGTGAAAGGAGATTTGGATCATGTGGAGAAAAAAGCAGTTTCCATCACAGATTATCACAGAGGCAGTGAAATGAACACTAACACTCTCAGTTGATGCTGCTTTACTTCCCAGTAACTTTGATACCATTGTGACTGCAGACTTGATGCACTATTTATTTTTATTTATTTACTGTATGCAGAAACACACAGAATGTAAACAATCTTTGCCCATTTAACATTATCAGTGTCACTAATAATCATTCCCATATTGGTCTGTGAGGGGAAATTTCTCCCTGATGGCAGCGCTGCCTGGCCACCAGGGGTAATGTGGATCATTGTCTTGCCCAAGGACACTTTGACATGTGGAGACCAGGAATCAAACAGCCAACTTCCAGTTAGGAGAGGACTGATCTACCTCCTCTAACCCTAGAAACCATTTACAAAATTGATTTAATGCAAAGACCTGAATGAACAACCAAATCACAACTTGCACATTTGACCACACTTTAAACCATAGCTAAATAACTATAATAAAGCAAAACACATGTCAAGAAGGTACAGTGAGAAATAAAATACAAATACAGACTGCTATTTGATTACACTGTTAACACAAGAGACACCATTGCCGTGGGCAGGAAAAATTAGCTTGATCAGTTTGCTTGAAAATTTTTGACAAAATAATTTTCTACATCAAACTTTATCAAAACAACTTCAGAAAAAGAGATCACCACATCTGACTGTGCTATGCCTGATATCAGACTGTAACAATCAGTCCTCAACCATAGCTTGGAGTGAAAAACAAAAGTGAGCTGAATAAGAGAAACACTGTAAATAAACAGAAAAGTATGTTGCAATGCAGAATGACATGTGGGGAAGAGCAGTGGTCTGGAAGCATTAGTGCTGTCCAGAGTTTTCAGTGACTCCTACAGCAAGGCCTGAGTGATGGAGAGAGAAGAGCATGGCCTTCACCTCTGCATGACACCCATCCATCCGCCATCGTAACAGGAGTGCATTGGAGCACCGGCCGTCATAAGGCAGCCGGACTGGCGCTCACCACAATAAAAGGTCATGGAGAATATCTGTGAGTGTGTGTGCGTTTCATGACAGAGACAACCATGGTTGGTCTACTTAGCCTCTGTCCTATCATCAAAGGACACAGGTGAGAGCAGCATTGTGGGTCCTGAGTTCTCGTGTTACCCTTTCAGCTCATGAAGGGCAGATCAAAGACAGGGCCTTAGTGACTACAAAGTACATGCACAAACGTGCACACACAAGTCATTAACACTGTGTGTGTGTGTGTGGGTAAAGTATATATTTTGTAGCTCATCTCCTTTTTGTCCCAACATCACTTTGAACAAATTGGCCTTTATGCCATATAGTGATCCAGTATCATAGCCTCATAATCTTCCATAAAGACTAACATGAACTTGTCCTTACAGGGTAAATATCATATTCCTGCAAAGAAAGTATCCAAAATGCTTAAGTTTTGCCCTAGCTCATAGGTCCTGTGGCTGATGTAGGGCTCCCATGATAATAACCTAGCAAGTCATCATCATTTAAGACTCATGTTTGAGTGTTTTCCTCCTCTCAACCTGCATGAAGCCAATCTGGCAGGCCCTGTTAGTGAGACAGTGGCGGTATGCCAGGTGCTTCATAACAGCAGCCAATGCATGTTTCACATACATTTGCAGGCACCACACACACACACACACACACAATGCACCTTTCACATACATGCGCCGGCCCCACACACACACACACACACACACACACACACACACACACAAATGCTCCTGCTCAAGCACACATATCTGCATACCTAACCATTTAATGTATAGCAAAGAAAATGCATTTTGCTTTTCTTGAACAACAAAAAGCACACATAAACTTAAATCAACTTAAATAAAAGAAAGAAAGAAAGGTTCCAAGGCTAAAGGACGGTGTTGATTTCAACTTGAAAATGAGCCAAGTGGATGACATTTTCTAAATGTGATACTTTTTCATTTTGGTTCTTTCTGGGCTATGGATGCAGACAGAGGATCATAACAGTGCTTACAGAGCCTGAAAAGGTGCTTTTTAGAGATCAGTGTGTCAGAGAGATTGAGAAACAGAGGTCGGATGTGTTTATGTGCTCACGATACCTCAGAGTGCGCAGATGATAACAAAGCACGCCTCAGCCTACTTTCCCAAAAGCAACTCAGTGCTACCACTGTGCTTTGTTCTATTTTTATTTTTTTTACTCTTGGAACAGTGTGTAACCTGAGACCTGATCCAGTCTAAATTTACCAAGATAATTTTTCTTGTTTCCAAACTGTGCTCCAACCTCAAACTCCCACTTTCTACATATCATGCCTTACAATCTGTAGGGCATTTGAAATGTCTGTAATGTGGTGTTCTTAATGTTTACATAGATTGCTAACAAAGTTCTTTTTTATTGACTGTTAAATTACACAAATTACACATGTTATTATCTCCCTATCCTCTTGTCAGTGGGAACACCAGATAATAGTACACAGAAGTCCTACAGAGCCACTGCACGTCAGCCTCACGTCCAGGAGTTCAGATGAACAGAACAGAAACACACAGGCATGGGTTTGGAGGAAAGCTGAGCTCTTGTTAGGTGGTCACACTGACTTTGGGTGTAGAAGCAATACACTTTTGAAACTCTCAAACCAAACAAAAGCAGCCTCCAAAACCTGATGAAATGGTGAGTTGGTAAACTGCCCTTTAAAGATACAAAGACAGTAATTTAACAATGACAGTAAAAACATAAATACTTCCAAGTTTTGTTAATATAACTTTTTTTTTTTCATTAAACCTGCTTTCTGGAATAGACTTGGAGCAAAGCTGAAGTTACTGTTAATAACTTTTTGTTCTTGTTTGTTCTTTTTACTGAAGAAATTTCACATATGAAACAAATGGTGTCCAGCATGTATCTGCTCCACCTGAGTGTTTTTCAGTGTTTCTCCCTCATGTGTGCACCTGTGGAACTGGTTGAGAGTATGATGTGTTCTTTGTGATTTGTCTTTTTTAATCAGTATTGCTTCTTGTCATGTTGTAAAATCTTTAAAGTAGCTGAGAAAATGTTTTCCATTTGGCCACAGAGCAAAGTTTGATTGAGTCTGATCCTCATCTAATCCAGCGTCGGCTTTAGTTTCTGAAACAGTCTCAGTTCAGGAGGCAGACACCCTCTCTACCTTTAAGATTAGACTTAAGACTTCCCTTTTTGATAAAGCTTATAGTTAGGTCTGGATCAGGTGACTGAGGCCTCTCTTAGTTATGGTGCTACAGGCCTAAGCTGCTGCTAAGCTCTTCTGTCCTCTCCTCCCCTCTCATCTCCTCCTCTTTCCTCTCCTCCCTGCTTCTCTCCTTTCCTCTCTCCCTATACATCTATATGCCACCATTACCCATCACTAACTTTATGTCTCCTCTCTCCGTAGTGTGTCCTCTCTCTCTCCCTGTACTTTTCTGCAGGTTGCCCTGGCTCTGGAGCTCTATGTTTCTGATGAGCAGCCACTGGCCACATCAATCTAGGCAGCGTCTGATTGTTTGGTGTTGTGTTTGTTGTGTCTTGTTGCTTTTCTTTTCTCCTCTCTCTCCTCTATCCACTCACCCCAACCGGTCGAGGCAGAAGGCTGCCCACCAAGAGCCGGGGTCTGTCGGAGGTTTCTTCCATTAAAGGGAGTTTTTCCTCCCTGCTGTCGCCAAGTGCTGCTCAGGGGGGATTTGTAGACACACATGAAACCATGAAATAAAAACAATAATCAGCAGTTTGATGAAAAAGATAAGAGCTAATAATATATAAGTAAAATGTCTTTTAAAAGCAATACATACATAATATACATAAATGTTGAGTCACCCCTGCAGTTATTGTATTTATATAAATTGGAGTGCAAGCATGTGTCAAGATGCCATGTGTAGCCTGCCTCCATTCTAGATTTATACTAGAAACTACTGTAAATCTACATTGATGCTGATCGCTATTGCTTATGTGTTTGCCCTCAATATTTTTTAGATGTGAAGGAGCTCAAGTCTTTCTGAAACATCAGAAGCGTCAACAACAGAACATTAAGTCAGAACTGATTATCCATCTATATCAAAATCACACATTCAAAACATAAAATGTGAGGTTCTGTTTTCCCTCAGCAACTCTCTTCTTTTACAAGTAACTGAACCCTTATTCTCTGCACATTATAATAACATTCTTTGCCACATGACATTGCTATTTGTATTAATATCAATAACCCCAAATCAGTGGCATTTATGGATGTAACTACGTATTGTAGTGCCTGACACAGGTGAGCAAAGTCATCCTGAGCCCATGTGGTTATATCACTTATAGAAGAGTGATGATTCATGATGCAGTGTCATCTGAGGGATCAGAGATCACGGTCATCCAGCTTAGGCTTGTGTCCTTTCCCTTTATGCACTGAAATCCCTTCAGATTCCTTGAAACTTTTAATTACGTTCTGCACCATAGAGGGTGACATGTCCAAATCCCTTCTTATTTTTCTTTGAGGAACATTGTTTTTAAACATGTCAATGATTTTTTTCATGCATATGTTGGCAAACTGGTGGTCCTCTGCCCATCTTTGCTTCTAAAGGGCTCGACCTTTCCTGGATGCCACGTTTGTACCAAATCATGATGCAGTCACTTGTTTCAAATGGAATCATCATTTCATTGTTTTACCTCATTACTGGCCCTGAAATGCAACCATCCCAACTTTGTTTGGAATGTGTTGCAGACATCAGAATTGATGTGTTTATTTTGAACAAAGAATAAAATTGATGAGGTATCACATCAAATAATGTGCTGCTGTATTGTTTTCAATGTTTTTACACATCACTATTTTCAGTTTACATTTTGATTTTACACACAGTCCCAACCTTTTCTGATTTGGGATTGTAATGTAGAGGAAGCTTAACCAGTGTATTTTTCATTGTTCCTTTCTGAGCCCAAGAAGGGATGTCATTGCTGATTGTTTTTCCCTAATGAGGTCTGTTATATGTATAACTAGATGTAGTGTATTTGTTTGTGCATTTCTAAAAACATGCATGTGTAATGTAGCTGATGTCCTGACAGTGGTGTCAGCTACCATAATGAAAATGTAATTTTAAACAAAATTTATGCCTTCGTGAGATTAGTGTAGTTTATCCTTATACCTTCAGGGAAAACCTCTGCGATGATCCACTGCAACCAACCCAGAGTCTTTTTCATAGTAGCACTCTGTCTCATCACTTTCTCTTAACTTCCAGGTTATCCTTAGTGACAGCAATAGTCAGCCATGTGCTGGGAGGGAACAGCCTTCAACAGTGTAGACCAAGCAGTGTGTACTATGTGTGTGCATATGTGTGTTTCACGCTAATAAGCAAAACTTCTCATGCATATTTCTGGGCCAGGTCCTTTGCAGAGAACAATAAAAATGAGTTTGAAAACTGTAAAGTTGTTATGCTCTATAACTAACGGGACTGATCAATTACCAGTCATTACCATCAACTGGACATTAAATCAAAGCTTTCATTGCCAGCACATGTACTGGATCTCAGTCCCTGCTAAATAGGGTAAGAAATATAGCACAGTCGTCCATTACCTCATAGTTTTCTTTGCTATATAATAACAAGCACAGTTTGGATTTTAGAAAATATTTTATGCTACTTAGACATTTTAAAAAGCCACCTTTGTTTAGTTGCCAGCATGAATGGCAACAGGTGATAATGATAAATAGCTGTAATCATTTATGCCTGAATACGCAAAGTTTATAAAAATACTCTGGTGTACCGGGAGGCCCCTGTATAAAACAGACTGTGGCTGCTGCTCAAGAACCTACTGCTCACCTGTTCAGGATTATCCAAGGTAGGAGAGTTAGACTCCACCTAGAACAAAGACACTTCCACACATCTGTTTACATTAACCTGATGAGTGTAAGTCACTTTTATGAGAATGACCCGCTCTTACACTCCTGCCTTCAATACTTCACATCCCTGGCCAGCACTCCTCATTCTCTCAGTCTAAATTTCACACTTCTATGCAAGGTCCTAGCATAAACAAGGATTATATACATTTGTAATATAATGGATGAGTGATGTCAAGGAGAAAGCATAGCAAAAGTATAAAAGCAGCATACTGTATATGGCATTACCGTAATTACTATATGAAAGTTAGTATACTTGTGCTGTCTTTTGGGCCACTTTCACTTTCAAAGAGTAGCTTTGCCACGTTTAAAAAATGTCTATTGCCTGAATGAACTTCTAAAAGAAGCTGTCATAGAAAAATTATTTACCCAAATCTGCTAAATTTAAATACGTTTAATTTCATCACAATTTCAGAGCACAGTTTCTTTACAGATGATCCGTTGTGACCCCTGTCTGCTTCTTCTTAATGTTTTTTCCAAGGACACCTGCCCTGTGCTGGGTATACATTCTCCACATTTGTTTTGTCTTAACTGTGGAAAAATGTACCTCACTTCTGGGAACACGACAGGTCGGTGATGTTGTTGTGCAAGAGCATTAAGCCATTAAGAGTCAACCCAACACCGGTGCACTTGGTTCTGCTTGCAGTCTCATAAAAACCATCTAAAAGCTTTCACTTTACATCCAACCCTTAATTCATTCCTTATAATGTAACATTTCCCCACCAGGACCTATGGGAGAGCTGGCGGCAAATGAGACATCACCTCCTTGCCTCCAACGTTGCATGCCCATTTTCTTATTACAAATTAAAAGTTTTCTCTCTCTCGCTTTCATTTTCTATTATTTCCCCTCTGAGCTGCTTTTAGTACACAAATGGTTCTTTTTTTGGAAATACATATATGATGATGAATGACTGTTGGAGGCACACAGGGTGTTGCACTGCAGGCATATGCACCTTTGATGAGGAATGAAGGGAGGGGTGGATGGCATGAGGCTGGAAGTCCTAATTTTTTCCCTAGAAAATAAAAGTTCCCTCAAGACTTTTTCAGTCAGCAATTAAAAGGTAAATTGGTCTGTTTATTTGACTGAATGGGAGCAAATTTTAAGAAAAATTATTTCAATGCGTATGAAGAATTTCTTGCCCAACTCCTACCCATTAATGCAACCGTATGCTTTGTGTGTGGTGTTGGTCTAAGTGGTGTCATGCAAACCTGAACTGATAAGCTTTATTTCTAAAGATTTTCAGGCAAACGTCAAATATCAGATAACCTTTAAATGAAAAAAAATGGACTGTGGCTGCCTTCCTCACTAAAACCTGTTCGTGCTTATGAAGGCACCAACTTTTTCAGAAGGCCTTTGTATTAACCGCCCAGATCATGATTTAGCCACTTTTAAAACAATCTGCTTCCAACATGGTGTGGGCCAAGTGGAAACACCTGCTGCAGGTTGGCAAGCCTCCAATCATCCCTTTTTTATGATAACTCTGTCTGGAAAGTTCTGGTGGGGTGCTAAGTCTTAAATAAAGGGTGAGATAAAACTCCTTAAATCAGGATATGACTCCCTTCATACTCCTTTAATAACTTCCTTATCAATTGCCAAGGAACGTACCCAATTATGGTCAGTTTATGTGTGCTTTTAAAAACTAAACCAAACAGTTAAATGTCAGGCCTGTTATTTCCCCTCTAACAACCACAATCAATTACACTGACACACTGGTCCTCAAAGTGAAAGCCATTTACTGCCTGTTGTTGTCTTCACTGCTGAGTCTTGTGTTTGTGAAAGCTCACTGGTGGTCCATTTTCAAGATTTAATGGGAGGATTTCATTTGTTTCTATAAAAGATGTACTCTGATGCATGCACACAGCCAAATATGAACATATCTATATTAAGAGAAGAAATAAAGTACTCAGACTCCCTTAAATTTTTCACTCTTTGTTATATTGCAGCCATATGCTAAAATCATTTAAGTTCATTTTTTTTCCTCATTAATGTACACACAGCACCCCATATTGACAGAAAAACACAGAATTTTTGACATTTTTGCAGATTTATTAAAAAAGAAAAACTGAAATATCACATGGTCATAAGTATTCAGACCCTTTGCTCAGTATTTAGTAGAAGCACCCTTTTGAGCTAATACAGCCATGAGTCTTTTTGGGAATGATGCAACAAGTTTTCACACCTGCATTTGGGGATCCTCTGCCATTCCTCCTTGCAGATCCTCTCCAGTGCTGTCAGGTTGGATGGTAAACGTTGGTGGACAGCCATTTTCAGGTCTCTCCAGAGATGCTCAATGGGGTTTAAGTCAGGGCTCTGGCTGGCCCATTCAAGAACAG
>NW_018127911.1:6865394-6884727 GCF_001952655.1 Monopterus albus
ATTCTGTGTTTTTCTGTCAATATGGGGTGCTGTGTGTACATTAATGAGGAAAAAAATGAACTTAAATGATTTTAGCATATGGCTGCAATATAACAGAGTGAAAAATTTAAGGGGGTCTGAATACTTTCCGTACCCACTGTATATATTACAATTGATCCAAGAACCCGTCAGAGTGCCATGCTTTCATCAGAACACTTGTCATTTTCTTTGGAGTCTTGCTTCTACATCTGTCTCAACATCCAGCTGTATTGCTGGCTGACTCAGCACTCAGAGAAAACAGCAAAGCAGAAACATCTGGCACACCCAAGGTGCATAGATGAGGAAAAATAAACTGGGCAAAAATTACAAAACTATTTTCCCTGTCTCCACTATATTATATTTTATTGTATTTTAAATTACCATTAAAGTAAATAAGGTTGGAGACCTCTGGCCTAATGGAAGCAACCTTGTAATCTCTGCAAGCCGATTTTTATATTTATACTGGAAAGAAATCTCTGCTTTGAGAATGGTCATCAGTTTACAGTAAATGGGTTCAAGTATGCCATGGTATCGTCCTTTGAGAAGCTGATTATGTTCCCAGTCTGTTGAGCATGATTGTACCCAGACTGCAGCAGCCAGCATGGAACAGACAATGTCTGCTCTATGGCCAGTTTCAGGAGCATCCCTATACTTACTGAGACACATGGAGCACCACTCCAGTAGAACTAGGGGCTTATTGGTTAATCACATGCCTCATAATTTCTCTTGAATAGCCAGTTGACTGCCTGTAGGGAGCCTTTAGTTGAGGAGGGTATATACCACTAAGCTGCTGTAGTGTACATACTGTAAGTCACAATCTTTCATCCTTGTGATGGAACTACAGTAAGAAGGGTGCCCTCATGGTTTCTGTGATCAACATTGGCAAGTATAGAAGCAAAAGTTCAAATCCTCTGGCCTTTGCTACAGAAAGACTACATAGCAAATACAAAATAAAGTCATGGACCACTTAACTCACTAACTAAATATTTTAAAAGAAATCATGGTAAAAGCCACCCTTCATGCCATGAATCCACTGTGTAAAAAGTTGTTTGGTTTTTTTTTTTTTTTCTTCAGTCTGAAAATGTGGAAAAACCCCTGAGCCACAGAGAATGTTACACCTTGATTCAAATCAAATCCAAATAAAACAGAGTAGTGGTTTGAGACTACTGGGGCTGGTTGGTGCTTTATAGTAGATGCTAAATCACTGCATGAGTCTGGCAGGTGGGAGGTAAAACGTATAAGAGGAGGAAGAAAACAAGAAGAGCATAGATTTCAGCGGGTGCAGCTGAAAGGAAAATGTGCAAGCAAAGAGAGAGATGCTCTGGAAAGCCCCCATGATACAAATTGTACAGATAGTCATAATCACTTACACACACACATGGATACAAACATTGTCATGGGTGAGCAGACACCTACACACATTAACATGCTTCTGCATGCACACACAGAAGCTTACACAAACACATTTTATTTATTTAGATTCATAAAACCTCAATGTTCAACAACGTTGTGCAAGAATGAAATCAAAAACAGCAGCAACAGACTTCATCATGCAATATCTAAACACACAAAGTAAACCATTGTAACCAACTTCCCACCAGCTTTGTATTACACTATAGATTGTAACATGCAATCTACATTCACATCAAGGGCTTTTTTGGGGTGGAAGAATGAGTTAGGCTTTGTTCATATGGTTTTCTGTAATTCTCTGTCTCCTCCAAGTCTCCTGCCACAGTGTGTAGAATCAAAAACACAAGAGAATAAAATATTTTACATTCTGGATATCCCAGCAACCTGGCAGCCAAACCAACAAGCCCTGAGACACCAGTAGGGTTTTTTGTGGTCGGCAAAGTTTATGGTGTTACAGCAAGAAGAGGCAGCATAGCAACATTGTTTAAAAACAGTAAGAAAATCACAAAAATAAACACCATTTCTTGTGGTTTCTTTGAGATTGTTGTCTTTTTGTGTTAATCTGCTCATAACACTTAACTTTATATCAACCATTTAACATGCCTCAAGAATCCTCTTCCTCTAGCACTGCACTTGTTGTTGCTCAGATAGGAAAATAATGAGCTTAAACATATTTCACAAATTACTTGAGTAAGATTTAAGTATCTCTCTGTTAAGAACTTTATAGACAGTTGAAGCTCACAAAGTTATAACTGTTTTATCTGTATGAAAAGACAACTTGAAGACGCATTGTACCAGCATTTCCTTGCTACCTTGCAAAGATTAAAGTAGTTACAGCTCTGGATGCCTCTGATACTACATGGATAAAATTTTGTGTTAGTTCTGGCCTGAGCCAAGCCAAAAAGCTGTAACAACAAGAAGAGGCACCAAGTCGAACCTACAGGGTTTATTTGGTTTGAGTTCCCCACCGTTAGATGCTGGCAACGCTGATTTTGGCCATACAGCAGAACAGAGAGGAAACTTAAGAAAAGTGGTTCACCTAAGCATTTTATATGAAGTTTTATCAGATCAGAATAAAGCTGAATGGAAAAATATAAACACATCTAAAAACTGAAGACAATTTATTTTACCTTGTTTGAGAAGAAAATGTATTTCTAGGTCAATATATCATAAGTTACTAGGCAGTGGGCTACTCTTAAATATCTGCTGTATTTCTTGGTGTTAGAGCTTATATGTAAAAGGAAAGCCTGACATTTTCTGGACTTGGCTGTACAGGTGTACCATATCATTTGTTTGTTAAATACCAGCAACTCAAAACCTCACCTATTAAAACCGTATATTTTATTTGATTAAGATGTACAAGAAAAAAGTGCAAGAGCAAGTTTTGTCATAAAAGTTAAGTCACTGTATCTAACCAAGAAATTGGTTAGACAGGACATAACTGCCCCTAACACCACACCCTGCATGTGTTATCTTTAAAAAACAAGGTCTAACATATCAGTTAGTGAGCTTTAATAGATGCCGCACAGAGCAAGGCTAACAGTTTCTCCGGCTTCCAGTCTTTATGTTAAGTTAAGCCAACAGCCTCCTGGCTGTAGCTTCATATTTAATAGACGGATATGAGTTTGGTACTGGTATTCTCATCCATCTCTCAGCAAGAAAGCAAATAAGCAAAGCTTCTAAAATGTCAAGTCAGACAACTTACATTATGTGTAAGATTTCAAATATCAGTGTACAGTTCAGTATATAAATAAGACTCAAGGTGCACACATAACAATGCAAAAGAAAAGGTAAAAAGCCACAGTGATGGAGAAACTGCAGCTAAGATACAGATAAACCGATAAAGATGCAGGCATGCAGGTGAGCTGGGCTAAGCTGGTCCTCAGCAGGGCTCACCTGTGCAGAAAGGACAGGTGTGAGTGTACTGGCACCCAGGAGACAGCGAATGCTGTAGATTCACCCACAGGTGATAGGGGTGTGATAGTCTCCGCAGGTCCCAAGGGAGAAAACATTTGAGCAGCTTGTGTCATATCCTGATCTTGACCAATGCACACCACTATGGATAATACATTCCACTCAGCTAAACAGCCATGAGAGCAGTTGGTTTGACTGGCAAAGTACATATCTACTGTACACATCCAGGGATGTTCACACACAAAGTACCCCTACACCTCAATCAGACCCTCCAAAAAGGCACTGAGGTGCATCTCTGAAATTCAAACCCTGTACAGGCTCTTCACTGCTACAAGGCAGAGCAGCTCATCCTGAAAGATATCATTTCTAAGGGGACGGGGGAATGCAGGGACAATGAAAAGTGGGCTGGTGGTGGGAGATATCTAAAGGGGACTTAGATAAAAAGAAATGGAGGAACGGGCATCTGCCGGTACTTTAACATATTAGGACATGGACAATACAATCTTAAAATGCAGAAGCAATTTCTAGTAAGAAACTCTTGTAAAAAAGTCATTTTTAAAACAACTGTAAAAATATCATGTAAAGCACAGAGATTATTAATATATGGTGCCTTTCCCATGTTTATGATATTTCCTTTGGCAGCTCCAGTTTCATTCTACTTGGCAAAAACATGGCAAGTCTGGGCAGACAGGAGACCCAGACTTGATTAGTGTTAACGTGAGTGTCTGTATTTATCCTGTGAAGAACAGTAAAGTGAACACAATGCATGCATGGATTAGTTCCCCATATTCCTAAACAAAAAGCTATGGATAATGTATGAATGGATGAAAAATGGTGTCATAATGGTTACATCCTCAGTAGTGTCTTATATTAAAATCATTAGTGCTTTAAGGAAACACTGTATATCACTTGCCATCTTGGATGTATGTTTGTGTGTACTCAGAGTCATTAAAAGAGTGCAACGCAGTCATTCAGTGGTCTCTTGTCATTAATGAAGAACAGGACTGACAGCCACAAGAACCGACAAATGCACACAGACACTATAAACACAAAATGAAACACATATGCACATATCCAAAAACACCCACTGACTGTTTGTTCTTGGTTCTTTACTCCTTGCTGTGCTATGCTACAAACACTTTTTTCCTCTACTTCCTTCTGGTTGTATTAAGTGTGATGACTCCATGAACACACATCAAGACATGCACACACAGACAAATGTAATTTTACAAAAAACAGCAATCCATGTGTGAAGTGCTCTGGAGAACTTTAAGATCACATGGTAGAAAAATAACAGGAAAAGAAGGATCTGTTACAACCACGAAGTACTGGTTTATTTAAAATACATAAGGCATGAGTGGTTGTTGCATAGTTTTGTTGCTCTACTCTGTGGATAAAACCTCACATGATGATATTATAGTCAAATATGGTCAATGTGACTGAGCCATGAATAGGTGCAAGACAAATGAGGAAGTTGTGTGACAAGTCCTTCAGTCACCACCTTTACTTCCTGGGCCAAGATGATGCTTTCAGAGCTGCTCTGCATTCTCTCAACCACAAGCTCAATCACTTCAAAAGCCTAACCCCTGAACTGTTTGTTTACAAGCTGCACAGCATTGATTGTATGGAAAACAGTCTGTAGGCTGGAGTACAGCGCATACAACACACAAGGAGTTTCTGGTTATCAGTCACAGGGATCCTTTGTATGTTTCCTCTGCTCAAGGATGTCATCTAGTGGCACTGACTTTCATGGTGCTAGAAAAGGATGCACTGGAGTTGCTGTGTCATTGATTGTAAACTCATTAGAAGATCTTTGGTCACAAAATATTAAACTGTTCTGACTGCCCATCTTCTACTTTCTTCTGAACATGGTTTGAATTTCACACAGATGTGTGAAATGAGACCCCTTGGGTGATTTGTATCACTATAATGGCTCTTGCTCTGCTGTGCTTCTCCTCCCAGACATTGAGATAACAGCTCTCACCTTACCTCAATCAACAACCAAAGGAGCTGCAGAGGGTTTCCCAGGATGGATGAGGGAAACAGGATGACCTGTGGGTGGTGGAAGTAAGGCAAGAAGGGGCAGAGAACATGCAGGTGTCCAAAGTCCCCTGGCTATAGACGGTGCATGACACGTGTCACATATGCTTGGACACGTGTGTGTGTGATGGGTGGAAACACTGGAATAGAAGCTATATTTATGAAGTTTTCTTCTTCACACATTTAAAACACATGCACTCACTCAGTTGTTTTTACAGTCCCCTATGAGACACATGCTTAGTCATCTCTGAAGATCATTTCATGTGTTAACTAGTGTTACAGGTCAAACAGTGTCTAATCACTAACTATTCATCATGGACTAAAAGATGTGTGGAGCACCTGTCCATCAGATCTAGCCAGCACTGATAAGGACTTCATGACTGCAGGGATTCTCCCAAAAGGTTTGAGTGGGAAGTGTGTGTGCTGTGTATGTGTTGCCTTTGGTCATACATAGAGTTATTCAAGAAGATTGATACTACTTCATGTCTACACAAACCATGACTTTTTCTCCATTTTTGTCCTCCTAACAGGTCTGAAGGAGCTGTCTGACATGTCTCATTTCTTCTTTCATAGAAAGTGGTTATTGGAGAGTTATAATTTGCAGATAAAAATTTTGGTTGGATATTAGTGCTATGCTAGGGTCATCTTTACTAATGCTACTGCTTTTATGATCAGCGAGTCATCTGTGTAATGAGAGATCACTGTCCCATCTCAGGGTTAGTCAATTCAGAGTCAAGGGTTAAGTTCAGAGTTTGTTAAACCTGGCTCTTGGTCTGTAAAAGATGTCAGTAGTGAAGTGTGCACATGTAGGTTATACTAATATGAAAGGAAATGACTGAGATCTTCATCCATCCATTATCCATGCCGTTTATTCCTGAATAGGGTGGGAGGCGCTGGAGCCAATCCCAACTGACACTGGGCAAGAGGCGGGGTACGCCCTGGACAGGTCGGCAGTCTGTCACAGGGCTCCATCACACAGAGTATTAAAGAAACATGCAAAAAAAAAAAAAAAGTAAATAATGGAGAATGAAGACCTCATTTTGTAATTATGAACATAACCAGTGGTTGGAATATGGCGACTATTATTAACAGGCTACGTCTCAAATAATTTTATTGTCACTGAATTACAATAAAAAATGGCTCTGCTGTCGTTACTATCCAACATAAACCAAAACCAGATCTCACAAGTACACACACACAGAATTTCCTCAACGTCTGGACAGCATTACATTGTGTAGAAAGACGCCCCCCCCTAATTATAGTCTGCATCACTGAAGACTGAGGGCTCTTGAGACACACACACACATACACAGAACTCCTCAAACACAATAATAGATAGCAGTTGCATTAGAACTACCATATTCAGCAAAGAGGGATCTTCTGTTGTAGCGAACACTGTATTTATTTATATGAGACAAACAGAAATTCAACAGGGACCAGAAGTGATAAGAAAGGTGAAGGACCTACCTGCTTTCTGGAATCATCTGATTTTGCTTGATGATGACAGATAACACAAGGGCACTGTGGGAACTGTAAATAACATGCACCGCAAACGATGGTGAACCGGGTATCATGTGATGGAGCCTGGAACTCTGCCTGCAAAATAGGGTGAACGGGGAAGTGCGGTGAGAAGGCAGAGAGCCAAGTAATAAACAGAATGAAGGGGTAATGTACATAAAGGCCTGCTGCATCACTCTCAGGAAATAAATAATGAGCCAGGCTGCATGTAAACTGTGGTTGGAAAACAACAAAAGCTGCTGACTAAATGGAGTGGGGACACCCTGTCTTTTGGGCTCTTGCTTGTATAGGGAGGCCTCTATCATCTAAACATGCTCCCTTTGTCTGGATCTAACAGGACCATGCTTCTAGTTTTAAATTCTGTTCATAGACGCTGCAACTGAGTAGCATCTTTCTTAAAAAATAAACTGAGTCAGAATAAATGTTAGTCAATGTCAGTGTGGTATGACCAAACCTGTAGTTAGTGTATAAGAGACACATTAAAGGCACTGACACTTTGTGGTATCAGAAAAACTAAAGGAACACTAAATCATACATTAGATCTTGATGAACAAATTATTCGAGGGCATCAGTGAGCTCCTAGACAGTCTGTGGTGGTGTTTGGTGGCATCAGATGCACCGATACATAATGTCCCATAGGTGCTCAGATGGATTTAGGTCAGGGGAATGTTAGGGCCAGTCAATGGCATCAGTGTCTTCATCATCCAGGAACTACCTACACACACTAGCCACATGATGCCGGGCATCGTCCTGCACCACGAGGAACCCAGGGCCCACTGCATAGTTATTTAATAATCACATTTATCTGTCCCTCCATTACCTATACAGCTCATTCTTGAACAGGGCCGCGGGAGGCCTGGAGCCAGTCCCAGCTGACACTGGGCGAGGTCCATCCTAGACAGGTCACCAGTCTATCACAGGGCTGACACTTAGAGATAGACAACCACCCACACTTACTCATTCCTAAGAACAATTTAGAGTCACTGATCAATCTAAGCTGCATGTCTTTGGACTGTGGGAGGAAGCCGGAGTACCTGGAGAGAACCCACGAGACAACATGCAAACTCCACATAGAAAGGCGCAAAGTCAGCCAGGGCTTGAACCCGGAACCTTTAATCACATTTACGGCATAAAATATTGGTTTAAGTTGGATGTCTAAGTTTTTAAACATCTTCTTTATTTATTTTTCTAATTCTCAAGTACTCATATTGGTCTCAGTCCCAGCGCTGGTTGGACTGGAGAACGTGCATACAGTACATTACCTATACATTAGGATGAATGAATGTTTGCTAATTGAAAAAATATTCAGGGTAACTTCCAATAGCTGCAAGTTGATTTTGCATGACAACAATCAACAAAGTGTATTTTGGACACTTCACATTTTTAATAGGATGTACTGTGTAGCTGCATCATGGGAAGGGTATGATCCAGAGTTTCAGGATGTTAACCCACACAAGTCAGAACATCTTGGCCTCTGCTGCTTCACTGTGACCTTTCCTGTTGTTGATCTGTCTCTTGCTGGTCTTCCAACAGAACCTTATGGAGGTGTACAACTAAGTCACTAAGTCACAAGACCATGTGCCAACATAAAAGTTCTTTTATTAAAAAATTAACAAAGTTGCACTTAACATTTACTTAAATGGCTGATTAAAAACTAGCATAACAGTACTTGAGAAAGGAGACTTCAGGATATTTTATCCATTTATTTGCAAAGGAATAAGTACAGGCATAAAAATAAACAATTAAAATAGTAAGAAAGATTTAAAAATTGTGACAAATAACTTACTGGTTTGTTTTTAAACTAACAGCAGTCTGACAGTTTTGGGTCCATTAATGTTTTTGTTTTCTCCACTATAAGAAAACTGAAGAGATTTACTCTAATCTTCTTCGCATAAATTCATTCACTCTACATTCACATCGGATTTATTGTTGTCCTTGCCACACTTCTTGTTAAGTCCGCTGAAATACTTCTCTCTGAAGGCATTGTGTCCCTGGTAGGGGCTGAAGCATGGGTCTGCTAGATGAGCCGAACTGTCCAGTTCCTGTAAGGAGAGAAATGTTAAGACTTAACTTACTGTACTTAACCTAACTGCTCCCTATTTTTGGTGGAGTCACTGCTTAGGATCTCTATGAGCCGCATGTGTGATTTGGCACAGGTTTTGTGATGATACGCTTCCTGACAAACCCTCCCATTTTATTCAGGTTTGGGACCGGAACAATGAGGACACTTGTCTGTGCAGCCCCAGTTTAACAGAAACTGTCTATTGGCTACTTCAAACCTGTATAAGCTAAATTTCCTTCCTTCACTTTTGGGTGTCATTGCAAAGTTGCAATAGGCGAAACATCCAAGTCCTACAGTGCAAGTGGCAATTCAATTCAAGTAACGCAGCTGCTACTGGGGGTTGGGGTTAGATGGGCAGGAGCAGGTTCTACTGAAAAAAAAAACAAACAAAAAAAACATTTGCAGCTCATTAAAAAAAAAAAAAACAAAGAAGAAATGAATGTGAACTAGTTCAAAATTCAAAATTGTTAACTATGAATGTGAACTAGTTCATTTTAATGTGTGTGCACTCTTGGAGTTAGCTCCTGTGAAGTGTAAACTTGCACAACACTGCTGGCATCACATTTGAATACATTTTCCAAATTTGCATGCAGGAACAGATCTGTGCTCATATGTATTAAGAACATATAGAACTGTTATGAGCCCTTCTAGTCAAGAGTTTGTCTCAACTGTACGTTACAGAGGAATGAAGGATGATTAAAGGTGCTGGGAAAAGGAATAAGAGTTCAGTTAGGAGTGATGGCTTCAATCCCGGGCCTGTAATTTGTCAGTAACACCTCTTTTTTGCTTGCTGATGCTGCCAAGCATCCTGGAAACGGTTTCCATGACCACTCTGAGATGGTAATGGAAACTCTGGGTAACAAGCCTGACAATCTAATCCTGACCCCAAATTAATAAGGATAGAGGGACTACAAACAACTGAAAACAGTGGATTAACGACTTAGTGTTTGCCAGCAACAACACAGGCTATATGCATTTACTGTTAAATTAGGCAAACTGGCTATTTATAGTCACCAAACGCATTATATCATACAGCATATGTGAAAAAAATCTGGGCTTTAAGAGGGGCTTTTCTGCACTAGTTTAACATGAAATGTTTGCAGCAATTAAGCCCATTTATCAACAAAAACACAAAACAGATTGGACACATGCACATGACGGGCATACAAACACATGTAAGCATTCACACACACCAGTCTATGAAGCCTTGTGAATGAGTGCAGATAGGTGTAGATTGAGGCCTATTTGGAAAGGAAAAACTCTGTGACCTGAGATAGACACCACTCAGATAAGATCAAACAACTGTGTGTTTGTGTGAGCGTGTCATACGGGGCCCTTCATGGGAGCAATTTGGTGTTTTGAAGTGGAATGGATGACAGATCCAAAGATGGATTGTTTTCCATATGATGTGTGATTAAGCCATTTAGTGTTCCAGTATAAAAGAAATGAGCCAATCACAGCCAGATGGCGGAGATTTACCCCAAACAGACAGAGAAACACCATCACTTCTGTTGGAATGACATGTAAAAAACATGCACATATGCACAAATACTTACAGGGTTGCAGATACAAGCAATTCTATGAAATGCATATACAAACATGAGAGAACAGGCTCTCACATAAACTAAGTCATATCTATGTTCATACAAAACGTACAGAACATTAAACAAATTGGGCAGCGCACGCAGGTTGGTACCATGCACGTTCTCATTTATAACTATACAACTACAATATATCACTTAAAGCAATACATTTAAGATGATGTACATCCAATCAAAGGATGCAGAGAATCAGATTATATGGTCAACTTTCCAGCCATACACACATCAGAGTAAAACGGTTTTAAGTCCTGTAAAACAACTATTTTTTTTCTGTGCACATTCACTAAACTGTGAGAGCACTACGTGTGAGTGAGGTTGTACTATTGTATGTACAAAACAATCACAACAGGAAAAATAGTTCTGAAAAAAGTCATGCAGAAATGCTGCAAATGTATGATGCAAACAACAAAAATTAAGCAAGCATGCAAATGCACACATGCTAGAATCCTTGCAAGTGAATGCAAACTGCAAGTTATTTTCATTAACAATCAATCTGCAGATTAGTTTCTCACTTATTCAGCGCAATTTTGCACATAAGAGGAACTGGAACTGGGAAATTTTAACTAAAAAAAAGGCACAAATGGTTGATCACTAGTTGTCAGTTCCATCAAATTACTTGTTGATTTATTATTTCAGCTTCAATTCAAACACACAAAGTCATATACGCACCTCCGGCTCCTTGATCTTCTCCATGGTGATGAGGCGTCGTGAAGTGTGGCTGGAAAGTGTCTGCTCACAGTTACTGATGAGCCGGAGACATGGATGAAGAGGAACCATCTCTTCACAGTACCTGGAAAGGAAGCACACACACGCAGTTACTAAAAGGAAAGAGCAGAAATGGCAGCAGTAGACTACTTTATATCACCTGATATAAAGAACCAACAGTCCTGTATTTTGTCTGAAGGCCATAAAAAGGCTGCTGGGACACAGACACGGACTAATCCTGTCAAAATAAGTACCTAACACTTGCCAACTCTCCTGCCCACTTTCCATTCTCCACCCATGCTTCCTTCTGTTTCTCTCACCAATCAGCTCACTGAACATTCAACCAGTAAAGTATAACAGTAACAGGCAAATCTAAGGTAGCTCCTTTTGTGCAGTGATAAAGCTGGAAAAAGTGACTCTGACCTGACAGGTCGACTGCTGGCTCTATCACAGGGCTTATTAACAGCAGCTGATGTGTGTGTTTGCATATCTGTGTCAGCAGCACTTTCCAACATCATAGTTGCAACAATACCGACTCAACTCCAGATTTGCACGTTACTGTTTGTCTGCTCTGTTGCCATAGCCACATGTGGGCCTCTGTGGTGATGGGATGTTTGGTCGTCATGGTGACTAGAGGTGATGCAGCCAGGCGATAATCCTGTCCTGCCAATCAGGAGTCATTAGTGGTGAGCCCGACCTGATGAGATGGCGTTAACATTGTTTTTCACCTCCAAAGCGTCTTTTTCCATTACAGGCTATGACTTTGTAAAGGGCACTTTCACTCAAAACACTGTAGCTCACAACCTCTTTTGAATCACAGCATCTTATACGTTTGCTCTCTTTTTTATACTAAGGATGAGCCATGAGGATGCACGTACATTTATCATTTAGAACGGTCAAATATAACAATGATGATTATGAAGTGGTTATTCTATTTAAACTGTATTTTCACAAAAATACTATTTAAAATGCATGAAAAATGTTCTTGTCCTAAAACATCTTAAAATCTAACAGAATTTTATTTACTCTGTTTCACATGTGAACTCTGATATCAGAGCAATGAGCAGTGGCCTCTGGTCAAGGTGCCAGTGGCACCAAAGGACAGATTAGCAGAAATATCCCAAAACATATTCTGAAGTATAAAGCTATGACCTGAAATTAAAAATCTGGCTCATTCATACTCTATCAATGTCGTCCTACTCCTGACAGCAGTCACTTTATGTCTTTGCTTCATGCGTTTATGTTGTAATCAGGTCACTTTATGGCTTTGATGACTGATACTCCATCATCTGTCTTGATACTTTTTCTTGCTTCATTTATTTTTACAGGGAGAAATGAAATAGTTTAAAATGGTCTGATTTGGCCTAGACACCATCTATTGCTGAGAGGACTTTGTGTCACATGTCATCACACACACACAGCTTCCCCATTCTTATGAGGCAGACATACACACAATCCCCAGTGTTTCTATCATAGCCATGGGCACAGATATGCACATATGTGGGGGTGACAGAAACCTGATACCTCCCCTGTAGAGCCCAAGATTAGGCTCCTGCCCACTTTCCATTCTCCACCCATGCTTCCTTCTGTTTCTTTCACCAATCAGCTCACTGAACATTCAACCAGTAAAGTATAACAGTAACAGGCAAATCTAAGGTAGCTCCTTTTGTGCAGTGATAAAGCTGGAAAAAGTGACTCTGACCTGACAGGTCGACTGCTGGCTCTATCACAGGGCTTATTAACAGCAGCTGATGTGTGTGTTTGCATATCTGTGTCAGCAGCACTTTCCAACATCATAGTTGCAACAATACCGACTCAACTCCAGATTTGCACGTTACTGTTTGTCTGCTCTGTTGCCATAGCCACATGTGGGCCTCTGTGGTGATGGGATGTTTGGTCGTCATGGTGACTAGAGGTGATGCAGCCAGGCGATAATCCTGTCCTGCCAATCAGGAGTCATTAGTGGTGAGCCCGACCTGATGAGATGGCGTTAACATTGTTTTTCACCTCCAAAGCGTCTTTTTCCATTACAGGCTATGACTTTGTAAAGGGCACTTTCACTCAAAACACTGTAGCTCACAACCTCTTTTGAATCACAGCATCTTATACGTTTGCTCTCTTTTTTATACTAAGGATGAGCCATGAGGATGCACGTACATTTATCATTTAGAACGGTCAAATATAACAATGATGATTATGAAGTGGTTATTCTATTTAAACTGTATTTTCACAAAAATACTATTTAAAATGCATGAAAAATGTTCTTGTCCTAAAACATCTTAAAATCTAACAGAATTTTATTTACTCTGTTTCACATGTGAACTCTGATATCAGAGCAATGAGCAGTGGCCTCTGGTCAAGGTGCCAGTGGCACCAAAGGACAGATTAGCAGAAATATCCCAAAACATATTCTGAAGTATAAAGCTATGACCTGAAATTAAAAATCTGGCTCATTCATACTCTATCAATGTCGTCCTACTCCTGACAGCAGTCACTTTATGTCTTTGCTTCATGCGTTTATGTTGTAATCAGGTCACTTTATGGCTTTGATGACTGATACTCCATCATCTGTCTTGATACTTTTTCTTGCTTCATTTATTTTTACAGGGAGAAATGAAATAGTTTAAAATGGTCTGATTTGGCCTAGACACCATCTATTGCTGAGAGGACTTTGTGTCACATGTCATCACACACACACAGCTTCCCCATTCTTATGAGGCAGACATACACACAATCCCCAGTGTTTCTATCATAGCCATGGGCACAGAT
This sequence comes from Monopterus albus, assembly GCF_001952655.1. NCBI lineage: Eukaryota > Metazoa > Chordata > Actinopteri > Synbranchiformes > Synbranchidae > Monopterus > Monopterus albus. The sequence goes on from NW_018127911.1 coordinate 6,879,432, forward strand.
ATGCACATATGTGGGGGTGACAGAAACCTGATACCTCACATGTAGAGCCCAAGATTAGGCCCAGGAGACAGTCTACGTCTGGACTTGCACTAGTGTAATCGTGCACACACACACACAGGTCAACCAGCAGGGCACTGAGACAGACAGCTCACATATTTGACTTGACTGGCCTCAGCCATTTATTTTGGTGTGGTGCTCTGACAGGCACAGAGTCAAGCACTGGTAGATGAGTAGCAAAGACAAATGTGCGAACATGATGACACACATGAATGCATGTGCTCATATGCAAGACCACACACACTTGTGTGAATGTATACACATAAACAGATGAATGCGAAGGGACAAAAAGGTCTGAAATGTGTTTGTATATGTGCACTTTCTCACACACACTAAAACAGAGAATGCACGACTATCTCATCTTCTCCCCACTCATATAATCAGTGAACAGATGGAGCTCCAGCCCTGAAGGGGTTTTGTTTCCCTAAAACATTCGTTGCTGCTACTATTTGTTGTGGTTCATCCCTTTACAATCAAACACCTTCACTTCTAGTCAATGCTTCACTTTCTACTAATGCACTGAACATTTAACAGTGCACAACTTTGTGTCAGAAGAGCCATTGTACTTGTGGCCAACATATATAGGAACTCAGCACTGTCAGCTGTGGTTTACTGACGCCAAGCTCTATGGGTGGGAAAACCTCAACGCACCTGTATACTATTGTGTCTAAACACCATATTTCACACAGGTGGTTACACACACATCTTTTATAGGAGCAGGAAGGAAATAATACTCAGGGGAACTGTTGGAAGGTAGAGAACCCAAGTAGGAAAGTGTGGTGGAAACTCCTTTGCGTGCTAGTCTACTAGCCTCAAACTGAAAGAGCTGCTAGCAGGCCTCAGGTTTTTTTAAAGTATTTACCAGCTTGTGAAACTTGTTAGTCAAACCTGATTAATAACAAGCATTACTACAGTCTGTTTTGTTTACAACCCCCTAATTAATTTTCCAAGCCAAATTTAATTATATGCAGTCAGATTAGGCCCAGGAGACAGTCTACGTCTGGACTTACACTAGTGTAATCATGCACACACACACACAGGTCAACCAGCAGGGCACTGAGACAGACAGCTCACATATTTGACTTGACTGGCCTCAGCCATTTATTTTGGTGTGGTGCTCTGACAGGCACAGAGTCAAGCACTGGTAGATGAGTAGCAAAGACAAATGTGCGAACATGATGACACACATGAATGCATGTGCTCATATGCAAGACCACACACACTTGTGTGAATGTATACACATAAACAGATGAATGCGAAGGGACAAAAAGGTCTGAAATGTGTTTGTATATGTGCACTTTCTCACACACACTAAAACAGAGAATGCACGACTATCTCATCTTCTCCCCACTCATATAATCAGTGAACAGATGGAGCTCCAGCCCTGAAGGGGTTTTGTTTCCCTAAAACATTCGTTGCTGCTACTATTTGTTGTGGTTCATCCCTTTACAATCAAACACCTTCACTTCTAGTCAATGCTTCACTTTCTACTAATGCACTGAACATTTAACAGTGCACAACTTTGTTTCAGAAGAGCCATTGTACTTGTGGCCAACATATATAGGAACTCAGCACTGTCAGCTGTGGTTTACTGACGCCAAGCTCTATGGGTGGGAAAACCTCAACGCACCTGTATACTATTGTGTCTAAACACCATATTTCACACAGGTGGTTACACACACATCTTTTATAGGAGCAGGAAGGAAATAATACTCAGGGGAACTGTTGGAAGGTAGAGAACCCAAGTAGGAAAGTGTGGTGGAAACTCCTTTGCGTGCTAGTCTACTAGCCTCAAACTGAAAGAGCTGCTAGCAGGCCTCAGGTTTTTTTAAAGTATTTACCAGCTTGTGAAACTTGTTAGTCAAACCTGATTAATAACAAGCATTACTACAGTCTGTTTTGTTTACAACCCCCTAATTAATTTTCCAAGCCAAATTTAATTATATGCAGTCACTGGATTTTATAATATGTGACCATTCACTTCATTGCCCTCCTTTGTTTGGTCATTTAGGGAATTCATTAGGCCAACAATAGGTTTAAAGTATTGCAGGCTGTGCTCATGACAAACCTGTATTGTGCATTTCTTGTTAATGGTATGAGCCTGCCCCCTACTGACACAAATTATTATTTGGAGAATGGAGGATTAAGTACACTTTAAATGACAGCAATAGAACTCAACATTCTTAACTTGAGCCAAGACGTTACTTTGAGAAGTTAATGTTAAACTAGTAGGCGTCCTTACTCAGGCTGGTAGACAGGCAGCCAGTAGACGAGCGTCCCGCCCATGACCAGGTGCTGGGCAGAGAAGTTCAGTAGGTCTGTGAAGATGTCACTCAGGTGGTATACCTGCGATACAGGGACATGAGACTCTACATAGCTGGGCAGAGGAATGAAAGAAATATGACCAGAGTTAGAAAAGAACAATCTCATTTTCCCAAGTGTTGCATTTGTGCAACTGGATAAAGTTCATGTTTTTGTCTTGTTTGATTTAAACATCTAAAAGTTATGCTAGGGTCTTATTTCCTCTATAGTAAATGCTAGGCTTACTGTAGCTGTATTGTTAGCTAATTCACTGTAGAGACATGCATCTAGATACTAATACTGTAAGACAGTAGGGCTGGTAAAATAACAGGTGAACTTACATGCCCTCGGGGGGTTTAGTAATGTCTTTGTGGGAGCCTGTTCGTCTTGTGGACTCACGGATACCATACGGAGCTGACAATAAAAAGACCACATAGAAAAAGCAATTAGGAGATGAACTACACAGACGTAGCGGGACCTCATGCCGGCGCGGGACTGCACAGTAAAGTGTTGCAGCATTAATGAGGGTTAAAAGCAGGGCCTGAGTGTGTCTACAAATGTAATATGTCAGAGTTCTCAGTTAGCAGTACAGTGGTTCATGTCTATGAAACAACACATGGTTCCTAATTTGTCTAAAACATTTTTTTTAGAGTCCACCTAATATAGTAACCAGAAGGAATCAGACCACAGACACTCAGCAGGCTGAAAGTGTCATTAGTGGTCTGTTTAGAATCAATTTGCGACCTACGGTCAGTAATGATGGCATCAAACAGAGCAGCATTTCTCCACACAGGCTTGGACGCATCAGACACCATTACATCTAAATACATCTTCTCTGTTCCATACTGTCGCAGATTGGCTCTGATGTTCTCATCAGGTCCTCGCCACTTCTGGTTTCTACGGCTCGACCGACCTGAAAAGCCAAGACACTTTCAAAAAATGTGGATACTAATAAAGTGACCTGTAAGCTTGGGTTAGGCAAAACTTACCTTTGCCATGAATAGTGTTATAATCAATATCTGTTCCACAGACATAGGCTCCAAAATGAGAACATGCTACTAACAGGCTCCCTAAAACAGATCAAGAGAAGGCAATTACTGACGCACATTTCTCAAAACATGTGTGTATCTCTGGGTATGTATGCGTGTGACAGGCAGTGAGAGGTTTAACTCACCTGTACCAACAAATGGGTCAAAAACAAGATCGTTCTCTTTGACCTTAGCGTGGTTGGCCATTATGAGTGAGAGGCCAGCATCCATGCTGGTGTTTCCTATGAAGTGTCTGTTCTTCACACTGTGAGAGCGAATCAGTTCACGCTGACCGTCCGCTATCTGGAGCAGGAGTAAGGATGAAAAGTGTTCAGCTGCTGACAGAGTATTTACAAATGGAACACATTTCTAAGCATACGAATGCATGGGAATGGTTTTTGAGTTTCCACTGGCACTTTGATAATTTTCTGCCATAAACACTTGTCAACACTGGAATTCACTGCAACTTATTTTAAGCTCCTGGTGTAATTTAAGATGAGCACAATCATCTGCAACTCTTTTAACAGCCACCTTTGAATTCAACTGTTTAATACTCAAGATAGTTTCTGGGTGGAAATATTCGTTTTAATCCTGGGAACCGTCTCTTAATGTGTATGTCACCACTCATCACCACGATACTGTATTTCAACACACATTATAGTCAAATATAAAGTTTAGAGTATCTCACCCATCTACCAAAGTAGATGTGGATTGGATGCTCAGGGATGCTGTTGGGGTCTGTGCCATAATCTTCCAACAAACAGAAGATATGCTGAGGGCTCTTCAGACTCACTGTGCCCTCAAATGGAAGATAATCCAAAGCCTGGTATAAGAATATATACAACATGATATTCTGAACATACACACAGGTTCTCATATATATATATATATATATACACACACACACATACATGCACAGTATGTAGCCAGTTACACAAATTTTGTTCTTCAGGTCCGATGCTTCAATGTAAAATTAAACATGGCTACTACATTAAATTGCTAAGTCTCTGCTTTAATACAGATGTAGCCCTTTTAACACAGTGTCTGAATTGCAAGAGTTTGAAAGCAACAGGACACTTGTCTACTACATGTTTCCTTGGCAGCTGTGTTGTTTCTATGTTAGTTCATACACAAAAGAGCTCACGCATGGCTCAGAGATCATTGAGACTTGAGAGATGCCATTTAGATTGATGTCGACACATCTGTGAATAAAATTTGGGTACTTCATAAAAAAACAGAGGTGCACAGGAAATATAGGAACTATGTGTTAAAAGGTCTGTATTGCTATGGTTATTTCTAATTGGCATAAACAGAATTAAATTAAAAGCTGAGACTTGGCAGCCATGTGCTAATGAAGTATCCACTATTTTATTTCAAAGCACAGAGCCTCTAGGGCAAAAATCGTACCACTGTCTAAATACTTACAGCCTGGACTGTACATGACCAATTTCATTTATTCATTTCCAAATATACACACAGATAAAAATTCTCACATCAATCCTTTTTAATCTGTCTGTAAACTCCAGAGTCTTGTTGAAAGTATAGACGTTGATTCTATATGTGGAGTCTTTCTGCATGAATGGACTCTGTAAAGGAAGAGCACAATCACTAGTTAAACATAATAGCTTACACTGGATATCCTTCATATAAAATGTTTCCTAAAACTTCAGAGATTTGTCACAATAACACAATAAGAACATAAGCCATAGCATCGCCAACCATGTTCTCTAATGGGTAGTTCAAGAGGGATGTTCTGAGTTCACTGTGTGTTTGTCCATGGCCCCATAACTCAAAAGCAGACCTGGAGGAATGAAGCAACTGAAATTACATCTACATTATGGCCACTTTAGTCACAAAAACTGCTAATGTAACAGGGCGACAGCTTAAGATGGATGAACCTGTTATGTTCA
>NW_018127911.1:6884776-6886269 GCF_001952655.1 Monopterus albus
AAGTTAAAACACTTACTTTGCACAAACAGATCTGGCCATGATACCACGAACATCCTCCTCAGACAAATCCTTCAGACGCCAGAAAGGAGACTAGAGAGAAGAGTGGCCAGAAGAAAAGTGATAAAATGGGAAACATCTGATCTGGCAACTGTCAAATCATCACTCATAGGTAATCACTTTATTGGAAACAACAGGCAAAGCAAAAGGACGAGAATTAAAATGTGAACATTGGTCGGCAAACCTTTTCGTTGAAGTTCTCATATGGATGGAATGGTTTTCCTCTGAGACTCAGCAGAGCCTTAATCTCCTGGAAGAGCAGGCAAGATACAAATACTGATATATCGTTTACATTAACGTTATATTACACGTAAAAGTATATCAAATAGGGGACTAAAATAGACAGATTAAATACAGAATGGTCATATTTGTTGCAGTAGAGGCCGATATAACCTGAGTGCTATGCAATGCAGGAGCACCATTTTGTTATACCCTTCCTATCTGGTAAGTAATAAGATCTGCTGATGGAATACAGGTTGGTAAGAAACAGGCTACAGCCGAGAGGTGAGCTAGGCTCTTGCTAAATACTGTTCTTTTCATGAAGCAATTTAACTTAAACAACTGCAATAAGCGCTGCATACAAATCTGACGTAGTTTGAAAGTTACCGGTAACCTGAAGTCCAGATTATCGTGGGCAAGATGTAATAGATACTTGAGGAATGGATGACTTTTGGTGAGCGCCATCCTTGTTCCGAATTCAAAATACTTCCGACTTGAAACCGGGCTACAAAACAAAGTTCCCGGTTGGGGCTTAATTACCATAAATGGCAGAAGAGTTAGTATTTTTATATAACACACTGCCACAACTTTAATTGTGCAATGTGTATCTTGTGTGCGCATTTGATGCATTTCTACAGAAGACTGATCAGCATTTATATACGCGGCTATTGTTTTGAGAATCTTAGTATAATTGGTGTTTCACTTTGATTGATTTACTGGTCATCGCTATTTTAGAGCTACTGCTTTTCATATTATTTATCCAAATTATTAACATATCAGGTAGGCCTATTTAGTGCATGGGATCGTAGATAAACTCTGTGTAATCTGCTTTACTTCAGAGACAGCTTGTCCCTCCGCAATGTCTGATCTGTGGTTGGCTGTTTGGGTCTTCTCTAACAGGTCATTGGCTGAGATAGATGTCCATCATAGCAGTTTCGACTCGGGGCAAAATAATATGCACGCTCCTCCTACTGTAAGAACTGCTGCAGTACTTTAACCTACTGGCTGGTTAACCGCAGGATTTTGTTGGCACTTTAGCTGCAATGAAACTTTATTGCAGGAGAAGGAGCATCGAGTCAGGGTGTGAGATGTAAGTTGGACAAGGTTGATTATACTTCAGCTAGCAGGGTGTTTAGTTCTTCTAGGTTTGATGATAAACTCATATTGATTATGCAAAAGAATATTTTCACTTATTTTCCTTATTTTTTTCTGAATTG
>NW_018127911.1:6905931-6906681 GCF_001952655.1 Monopterus albus
GATGGATGGTGAATTCCATTTTGCATAACTTTCCCAAAAGTGCAATGACCAGTTGTTTGGGAAAGAACAAAAATTCTATATGTTGCTGCTGTATTGTTCCTTCTTTTATGCCAATATTTTATAGGAAAATTACTCTAGTAGTTTTTCTATTATAATTAATGAATGTGTTTGTTCTATCTTTACTTGTGATGGGAAAGCACTACGCATTTTGTATTCTTCATTGATTTTACCATACTTAGAGTATGGCGTTAAAAACTGGGGAAATACATACAGAAGTTCACTTCAACCATTGTATATATTACAAAAAAGATCGATAAGAATTGTGCATAAGATGGGATATAGGGATCACACCAATGTAGCTTTCATACAGTCTAAATTGTTAAAATTTTTCGATTTAGTGGGATATAAGACTGCTGTGTTTATGTATGAAGCCAGGAACAATTTATTACCTGGTGGAATTCAATAGTTATTTAATGAAAGGGAAGGGGGATACAATTTAAGGGGTCAGTTAAATTTAAAAATTCATGCTATACGTACAACCAAAAAAAGATTCTGTATTTCCATAAGTGGGGTAAAATTATGTAATAATTTAAATGTGGACATACAAAATAGTAATAGAATTGACGAGTTTAAACATAAATATAAAGGTATGTGTCAATCAAGATATATGCAAGAACAGGTTTAATGATTAATTAAATGGAACATTGTGGGTGTGGGGTAAGAATGTTAACACTTTGTAATAATTCTTTA
>NW_018127911.1:6907233-6909227 GCF_001952655.1 Monopterus albus
TCTTTTGAAATGTTCCTGCCATCATAGATTTAAAGAGATACTTTTCTCCACAGATATCATACAGTATATTAAAATATACTATAGAAAACATGAAAGAAAACCGGTGATGCAGGTTCTAATTTTACTCTGAAGCATTCATTTCAATTACTTTAGTCATACTAATGTGGTCTTCTAGTGGCCTACATGCACATTGGCAAGCTATATTAGAGGAAAATGAATATAAGTATAATTTTAAAAAAAATGTGATCTGGTTTTGATATTAGCAGATCAAGATAAAAAAAAAAAATGATCAGAACATCTCAATTCTTGACTGAGGTCTTTGACTTCCTGACAAGAATTACCACTTCAGTCATAGGGTGTTTCTTGAGGCCCTGGGGGCCCTTGGCTCATGTATCAATTGATTATTTGATGCAGGCCATTTAACAGTATCAGCCTGTGGCACTGCAAGCTGTCTTTGATGGATGGTGAATTCCATTTTGCATAACTTTCCCAAAAGTGCAATGACCAGTTGTTTGGGAAAGAACAAAAATTCTATATGTTGCTGCTGTATTGTTCCTTCTTTTATGCCAATATTTTATAGGAAAATTACTCTAGTAGTTTTTCTATTATAATTAATGAATGTGTTTGTTCTATCTTTACTTGTGATGGGAAAGCACTACGCATTTTGTATTCTTCATTGATTTTACCATACTTAGAGTATGGCGTTAAAAACTGGGGAAATACATACAGAAGTTCACTTCAACCATTGTATATATTACAAAAAAGATCGATAAGAATTGTGCATAAGATGGGATATAGGGATCACACCAATGTAGCTTTCATACAGTCTAAATTGTTAAAATTTTTCGATTTAGTGGGATATAAGACTGCTGTGTTTATGTATAAAGCCAGGAACAATTTATTACCTGGTGGAATTCAAAAACTAGTTAATGAAAGGGAAGGGGGATACAATTTAAGGGGTCCTGTAATAATTCTGTAGTATATTACTTGTGTGGCGTAGAAGATAATTATTTATCTAAAGATATTGCTTAGGACTTAAAAGTTGTAAGATGATGTTATGGGGTAGGACTAGATAAGTCTAACTTCTTCCTACTCCGTTCAAGCATGTACTAGGTATAAGCAAATTGATATTGGATTATTAGTGGTGGATATGTGTGAAATTACATGTGTTGACATATAAACTGTTTTACATGCTTGAATGAATAAATCAAATCAAATCAATTGTAACAAGTTCAGTAGCATCAGTGAGACACTGATGCAGCTTGAGGTTAAACAAATATTGTAATTTGTAGTCACTGTACCATCTCTTCCCATCATGTTATTTGTAACATGAAAAAAACTGCTTTCAGTGGACAAGGTGATGTTGTATTAAGGGTTTATTCATAATAAATATGACCGCTTTGTCACCAGGAAACACATTTAGTGTGCCCCCGCTCCAAAAAACAAAATCGGCAGTGCCAGCACTGCCTAACAGACTCTGATTTACATACAAAAGCTTTGTCACCAGGAAACACATTTAGTGCCAGCACTGCCTAATAGACTCTGATTTACATACAAACATAAAGACAGTTAAAGCAAACTGACATACATGCACATCATGAAAAATTGATTGGATTTGCACTCCTGTTTCAGTGTTTTTAAAAATACATTTAAATATAAAGATAGGAAAAGGAAGTGTAACATTTAAGTTGTTTTCCTTAAGTCATTCTACAGTATATGTTCTCCATCTCTGCAGATAAGGTAGACGGGGTCTCACTTTAAATAAACAGAAGTGACGGTTGACAGTTGAGGTCTCTTCCTCCACGAACAGCCAACATTACACATACAGTAATCAGTTATTTATAGTGCAATAGCCTGAGTTGTTAGGTCTGCAGCTGTAGCATCCAAACAAAGGACATAAGGTAAAACTCAGACTACAATTAGGGCCTAGATAGGCCTACTGGTCCTAGCATGTTATAGTATTTTTACCACGCATATATATATATATATATGTA
>NW_018127911.1:6910398-6920062 GCF_001952655.1 Monopterus albus
CCTGACTGTGCTTGCAGTAATTAGAAACCCTTTTATGCAACAGTGTTACTGTGAACTTTCTATTATAATGCTCTCCATTATTAAAGGAGGGCATGAAGGGCTTAAAGCTTCAGATGCCAGTTACCTGGTGGGTTTAGCACGAGGCTACTGATGAATGGTTTAAAAGCAGCAAGACTCTGAACCACAAAATTTCATCTAGCCCCTTCTCTTTCAAAGGCATTGATCAAACCAGTGTAAAGTTCAGCCTGACAACCACTGGCGTAGACTTCATACTGTGTCTGGGCTACTCTCAGCCAGGTACACAGTTGATACAGCAGTGACTGCTCAGCTAGCTTCTGTATAGCAGCGTCTAAGCCACGTGTAATCTGTGAAGTCTTGAAGTTCTGTAACTCCAGACAGGACAGTGGGTTTTTAACTTGTACACTCTCCCTCAGTTCCCCACAGTCCAGACCTCCAGGTCTTGGACAATAAAGTCTTCCTGTGTAGACAGAGGTGCATTGTTGAAGGTGGGACAGGGAAAGCTTGCACCATGGTACAGATCGGAATCCAGCCAGAGTGCAAAGACACCTCTGCAGATTAAGAAAAACAACAGCAATTTAACATCAGACCTTTTAAAAGTTGTTGCTCATAGCTTGTATTATAACCTCAGACATCTCACAAGTAAGATTTCAAGTAATTATGTTGTATAGCTTTATTACTTTATGACACTGAAACAGGTAACCACTGTGTTTTCCTTTGATGAGCATTTCAGTTTTTTATGTGTGAAATTAACAGCCACATAACTCACCCTCCTCCACCAATTTGCAGTGATTCCAAGTTGCCATTCACAAAGTATGTGTTCTGACCGCTCCACCTGTATGCCTAAAAAAAATGCCAAAATAAAAGATTTAAGAAACTAATACTCAAGCCAAGTAGCCACATTTCAAAATATGTGAAACCTTACATACTGTAACAAACACTTCTTTTTTTAAATCATTCGCTAGATTCTTAAACTAAAGAATTTCTCTTTAATCGTTCTGAAATTTACTGTAAATGAGATAGCATGTCTTATCTTGAACTATGACACACCTATTGTCAGGCCAGATATGGTTCTGTATAAGAAATATGCTATAAGAAACAAAACAAACAAGGATCGATTCCGCTCTTACCTGAAAGTCAGGGCTGAAGCTGAACAGGAAGGTTTCCCCTGTACCATAGCAGTATTTACTGACCCTGAATGAATCGGAAGAAAAAGCCCCAAACACCTGAAAAGACAACAGGTCATTACAGATGTGCACAGATGCTCAGATATACTTATCAATGTATTTTTTGCACTGAAAAGCCTTGTAGAGTAAAGACAAAGATGCCAACCTTTTTGTGCTTGTCTTTGATGACCAGCAGCACAGGACTGTCCAGATCAGCCATATTCCTGTATAGTGTCTTCAGGCTACTCCCATGGACACCGGTGCTGTAGATCAGTTGCCATGAATAACCCTGGGTCCTTGCTGGCATGTGAGTAGCAAGCTGTTGGAAAAGTTGTTGTTAATCAACAGATGTCATAGTGGGAGATATAATATATTACTATAACAATTCATCAAGGCAAAACTTTTGTTGATGGCTTGTTGTTCATGCAAACTCTTCCACTTTGATTTAATATAACTTACTTGCTGCAGGTGGTGCTCTTCCAGCAGCTGGCTGTGGTCACTCAGTACAAGGACATCATTGTCACCTTCCTCCTGGTACTCAGGCTCCTCTGCCTCAGAGTCCTCTGAGTTGCACAGACTCGGGCAGTATCTGAAGTCCTTCACCGTGATAATCTGGAAGAGGCACACCAATCAACAAAACAGTCAGAAAACACTCGAACACTTTCCTTTCATACATTAAAAAAAAATCCCCTACATTACATACAGAATGTTGTGGTACAGTGACTCATATTCAGAAAGTGCACAGGTAAAATCTAAAGGGTAAACATGTTATTGAACTACTAAGTCACAGGATGCAAGTTTAACACAATATAAGAACAAGTTAATTCATAATTGGATTGCTGACAATGAGCTAGCTAGGAAGCATAGATGATGGATAATGACAAAATAACCATTTTTACCCACAAAGTAAAGCATCTTTCACCCCATAAATATAGTACACCTCCTAGCATGACTAAGGCATAGTGGCCCTACCTTCACATATGGCTCCACACAATCACTGGCAAAATAAAGCACTTTGATATTTTCTGGCAGCAGCTTCATAGCTCCTGATTTTTCTGTCTGTTGCCCTCTACACACATTTGCTACTAATAGTAGCCAGCATCTATCTTTTTGTACCCTCTGAGCTGCTTTCATTTTCCATGAGTGAAATGTCATTGGTTGGAAACATGGCTGGGGAGGCGTGTCATTGGTGAGCTCTGATGAGGAACGGTTTCGTTTTTCACTAAGCAGGAAACTGCAGCAAACTCTGGGATGAGGGTGCCAGCTAGAGGAAGGATGTCCATATATAGAGACCCTGAAACTCCAAACTTCCCACAACCTCTGGGTTAACTGCCAGGCATTTTAGCTTCCCATTTACAGTAAACGGGATAATTGATAACTTTTATTTACAACTGTAGAAACTGTAGTGTATTTGATGTAAATGTTAACCAGCAGTTTAAGAGCCACAGATGACTTTCTTTTTACATCTTTAAACTTATGTTTGTGTTAGTGCAGTCCTTACAGCAGTGGGGCTGACAGGGTTGTTAAGGAACTTTTTCACCACAGCTGCTTTGTTCTTTTTCAGAAGCAGATATTGCTTTTGTTGTTTCTCTGTAATAAGGTAGCGAGGCTGGCAGCGCTTTTTGTTGCTTTTAGCATAAATATCTGGTGACCACTGCACAAAGAAGGTGAAGAGATGGTCAACCCTGTAGAGACAAAAGGACAAAGCCAAAAAGTTTTAATATGAAAGAGCTTCCACTATCAAACACCACTACAGGGTTACAGGAATACAAATATAAAGTTTTGATCTTTGAACATGTAGTGCTACAACAATAGCAGGCATTAATGAGAGTTGGCCCAACCTATAATGAACTTCTCAGATAAACAAGTGGCTTTCAGTAAAACTAGCTGTTTACACATGCCTGGACATGACAAATGGGAGAGGACTAATTCTTTGGATGTTTTAGGCAGGAGGATATCTGAGAGCAAAAATGAGAATGTGGACCCACTATCTGGAGTTATTTTAGTTGAATCTTAAAGCTATCTAATGTTTTCCAAAAGAAATGCACTTAGAATCAGTACTGAAATTGCATTTACAATTAAAGAAAGCAGTTGTATAGCAATAACTGAATTTAGGCATATTTTTCTCCGTTCACTCTCTTCCTATCACACATACGTCAGCGGTCATAAACTATATCAATCTGTACATCAGCAACCACTTGCCACTGAATGACAAAAATAACTTGCTTTCTTTGCACCTACGTAATAATAGCCTACACTCAACGTCAAGGACACTAAGCACTACCACATAACTTTGAAAAAGATATATTTCCCATGAATTTGATCTGGTTGACCTTATATAAATTTAGAAGAATGAAGTCAAAATCTCATAATGAAACTCTGTTTGTAATCCTAAACTCACATCTTTGTGCTGATAAATTAGCTGAAATAAGCAAACTGAGGTACTGTCTGCTTCAAACCAACATATACAGGACCCAGCGGTCTCAATGCGTTTTACTTACTCTCCTATGCTGTAGGCAACTCCCATGGCTGATTCCAAGTGTATGGTGCTGAAGGTATAGCCTTATCCTATAAAAATGAGAGCATATGGTTTGAAGGCGCTTTAATTAAGCAGCAACTCCACTGAGTTTCTAACCTCGCAAGCATTTTATACCTGCGGATCGATCACTGTGATAAGCCCCTTTGACCGTAAGTCCCCCCGTTCTCCCAGATCCTCATGGCCTGCACGTATTCACACAAGAATTTCACAACTGGAAGCCAATGTTGGTGACACATTAACTTGACCTGCAATGGGTCAGTGTCCTTAGGTTTGGCTGGTAATTCAGACAGTTCAAATTAGTAGCTTGGTAAATGAATGACAAACACATCTAGTAGCCTCGGACGCCACAGCACCCACACCTCCTGGAGACGAGCTGAAGTTGTAACTGTGAACTGGCCTTAAAAGTGTAATACAGTAGGCCACATAAAAGTATGTTATAGCTAAAATTATTTCCACCTCAACTAGATACATTAGAATTTTTAGCCTAGACGTAAAAACAAATAGCCTATAGTGTTTTGAATAATAACACCACTACTTTTAATACTTAAAGTGCATGTTGATGCCTATTTTTCCTTAGAAAGTAATTATTAAAAATTTTGGGCTTAATCGCTTATTCCCAAATGAGAAGACTGATACTACTCTGGTGTATGTATCTTGTTAGCCTGGCATAAAGACTGGAAACAGAGAACAGCTCATCTTGTTCAGTTCAATGTCGGCCTGGATTGCACTGGATTTTATATGATTATTATTTGTTTATTTGTTTTTATTGTGGCCTAATCTACAACAAAATGTTAGCTGTAAGATACAGTAAATATAAAAAGAGTAAGCTCTTATTTCCCCTGAAATGTCATGGAATCACAGAAATTACAGACAGCCGAGGCCTACTCAGGTACTATTAGAATTCACTTAGATGTAAATAATTGACTTTCAGCATTGATAGAAGGGGAAGACAGAGGTATAAACACAGACAGACAATCAACCCGATAGGCACACAGGCCTTTATCTTTCATGCTACTGTCTTTCTGTCAAGCCACAGACAAGTTCTAGGAGTCTCCCCCATACTGATAATGGAGAGAGGCAGATAGTGTGCAAAAAAAAAAAAAATTAAAGAAACAGTGAGAAAGAGCATTTAATGTATTGTAATGCAATAGTTCATAAAGGCCTAATTTGTTAGGCTGGCTCGAACACGGAAGTGAGCAAGTCACAAAAATTGACGGACCCAGGTGGCTGACTTCGATTCAAGCAGTGCAAGTTTATTTACAGTGTAAAACAAGTGACCAAGAAATGAACAGTCAAGTAACACTGGGACCGGGTGTCGAGCTTCGGATGGGAACACAGTCAGTGGTGGAGATGATGAGAAGAGGACCGGGCTGCGGACACTGGGACTCACTCCTGGACTGGTCGAGTTGGATGGTACTGAAGATGAACAGACATTGTACATACGGTAAGTAGTAGACTGTGCATCGACCTGCAGGGTGGTGATGAAGCAGAGTGGAGGAGGTCCGTGGTCCGAAGGAGCGACTGTGGCGAGGAGGGAATGAATAAAAAGCAGCTGGAGAGAAGGAGACAAAAAAAAACTAACACAGATCAGAAGGAACAACGGGGAACAAACGGGCCTGAGAAATGCTAGAAAGAACTGGCAGGGGAGTGAACGAAGAGCAGGGACTAAATAGGGAGAAACTAATCAAGTGCAGCTGGTGGTAATCTGGGGGTAAGAAGCAGGTGTAAGGGATAACGTAATCGGGGTAAGGGAGTGAAAACAGAGTGAGGGGAGTGAGAAAGTAGGTGCAGCTGGGCAAACCTGACATAATTTGAAAGTCAGATTAGATTTTTATCAGTCTTAGATATTTATAACAGTCTCCACTCTGGATATGGCTTGAGCCTAATTATCAAGATTTAATCAAAGCAGCAAGCCTTGATTGCAGTGTTGATACTGTAGTCAGTATTCAGTACCAACCATTCAAACCTGGTCAGTTTCCCATGTAATTATCTCTCTACACTAATGCTCACATAGTTACCTGTTTCTTCTATCTGTGGTCATTAGGCTTACTGGGTAAACACAAACACTTTTCAGTGGTTCTAGATCATGAATCTGCTGAGCTGTTGAAGCAGTTAGCCTATTAATCCTATTTAATTAAAGAGTTACAGCTACAGTGATAGGCCTACATTCAGCTAAATTACAAAGTGATTGCTTCTGATACTGACTCCAGTACTCATACACAGTTTTGGTCACGTACTGCTATCTGATCAATAGATTGCAGTAGGGACATTCTGGGATTAACAAGTGGCCATTGTGTATTTACACAAGAAAAATAGGATAGAGGAGCTCAATTTGAGATAGTGTCCAAACAAACACATGGACAAGGCTGATAGGTAGACAAACATACATACACATGTGAGCAACCAGATTGCTTATGCTCCATGCACACATTATAATATGATTCACATCAGGATAAATCATAATGGGGATAAAAATAATACTGTCCGTCTACATACTGTAAGTGAGTACTTACTTGGAACTGACATAAAAATGCCATGAGGTCATTCAGGCATTCTGATATAGTTAGCCTATCTACAAATCCAGATGTTTCCTCCTGGAACTACAGCTGTTAAAGCTGTCCTACTATGCTCCGTTGAAACTCTGAAGGCGTGATTTTGAGAGCGAGTGACCCTCCAAAACTAATAACATAGTTTCGATTATATAACATTATAAAAACCTTTCCTCTATTTACAGGGAATTATTTACTTTGTGCATGCTTCCAAAGAAACATGGGAAAACTTCCCAGCACATTCCCTCTGGGTTCATACAAACACATTTGTACTTCTGTCTTTGTGAGGACACTCACTGATATAATACATTTCCTAGCCCCTTACCCTAACACTTAACCATCAGAACTAAATGCCTAACCCTAACCTAAACCTAATTCTAACCTGAACCCTAAAATCAAGTCTTAACCCTCAAAAGGCCGTTTCAGAAAGTGAGGACCAGACAAAATGTTTTCATTTTCCAAAAATGTTTTAGTGAGTTGCAATACCTTGTGGCTTCTCATGTGTTTTCCCAGGGCCATCTTATTTGCCAAACATTTGACAAATATCAAGGGTATTTACAAAAAATTCATTAAGATTTTGTGACTTGAAGTTTTTTGACCTCACAATCACACCTATTTCACTTTATGTAAAACCAAGGGTGGTATTTTTCTCAGTATCCCAAAGTAAATTTGCCTAAAGGGCTAGTGAGAAGGGTATATGGGCAACAATGAATTCAGATCAGGCAGATGCTTTTGAAGGGCTAAAAGGGACAGTTGAGATGAAGCTAGAGAAAATGGGAGATGTAATTTATGAATATGAAGTGCAAAGGTTTGGAGTTTGTGAGAGCAAAACAGCAGTAGAGAGAGTAAAGTCAAGGCGGCAGCAGGAGATTGATATGCTTGTTTGAAAATGAAGGCCGCTGAGGAAGCAGTGGAGAAAAGTGACAGATAGTGAGAAAGAGGGTATAAATGTGTTGCAAAATGACCTGAAATCTTAGGTTGGCAACACCAAGAGAGGTGGAAATGGTAGTTAGACGAGCAAGTGCAGGATAAGCCCCTGGGCTGAATGGTGGACCCTACAGGCTGTATAAAAACACTGATTTGTGATGGCATGGCCTGATATCCTCCCTACCTGAGACCAAATAATGCTTAAACATCATTTAACTTGAATACTGAACTTCTATAGGAATGCTCACCCATTATTTGGCACAATCACTTGGGTATTATCACTATTTGACTGTGGTTAATGCTTACCCCCACTGACTGTTACAGTAACCAAGCAGGGCACACAACTCACTTCTTTTCCTGATGTAACATCACATGCCTATTCTTATATGAAAATATATATTACTACTGTTATTAATTAATTGTTCAGAATTAGTCAAGGGCTCATGAGGAAACAACACTGTGGAGCTTTTGAATGCTAGTATGATGGAATAATGGTTTTCTGACTTTGTCCCACAATATGCATTCCTACCGCACCATCTTTTTCACATTATTCTGCTGACTGCTTGACCTGGAAATGCACCATAAATTGCAGCAATGCACCCACTGAGGCAGTGATGAAAAAGAATGCTGGGAAGTAAACAGTGACAAAACTTTTTTGTGAGAAAGTGAAATATTGTTATATACTGTAGCATTCAGTAATACTACAATAGAAAAGCACAACGAATATTGTTATCTTAGCTTTATGTGTTTCTTGAGGTAACGAGGCAAAAATCAAGCTGTGCAGAGGTCATTTAAAGAGCTATGTCCACATATTAAACCCTTCAGGGGCATAGATTTTTGGTTATCCAGTATCTATTGGGAATACTGCTAAAACCCACGTAGTGTGCATGCATGTGTGAAAGTATAGGATGTGTATGTCCGTCTGTGTTGCAGGGACATGCCCAATTAAATAACATGCATTTATGTGTGTGCATCTTGCTTGCATCTGTTAATGTGTATGTGTATGTGCATGCAGTGCACATGCATGCAAGTCAACAGTGTATGTGTCTATTTGAGAATAAAACAGAGCTGAACATTTGTCACTCAATAAAAAGGTTACAGGGGAAAGTGTATCAGCTGGGCTGTCCTGTTGGATGGATTTTACAGTTAAAATGTATACTATACAAAACTGTAATTCTTTCTAAGAAGAATCAAATGGATCAACCAAATCAGTGCAAATCAATTAAAATCAGTCACTTTCCTTATGATATTCGTTATTACTATTTTTCAGAGTGATTCTATATAGTGATAAAAACGATGCTTCAGACAGATTGCTTCCCTATTTCATTGTATATAGTTGTAGACTTTAGGTGACCGCTTTTTGGGAAGTATTGGTGCAGAAAAGCAGGTTAATATGGTTAAGCTTTTGGACCGGCTAAACTATTACTTTCATATTCTCTCTGTGCATGCATCCGTGTGTGTGCATGCATATTAGGCTACAGTTTGGAATGAAAAACTTGCATTAATAATCCAAAGCATTAACATACACTACATGTATACCTATGCTTGACTATATGGCATCAATATAGTCTCTTTTATTCCTTCTCCTTCTCTCTTGCCCAGTTGTACACCTCCTGAGGCAAACTGCTTAATTAGGACTTTGCTCCCAGACACATTTATTGTAACTTTATATGTCATTTAGTGACACACTGATGCAACAGATTTATCCCTGATTCCAGTCTACAGTGGGTACGGAAAGTATTCAGACCCCCTTAAATTTTTCACTCTTTGTTATATTGCAGCCATATGCTAAAATCATTTAAGTTCATTTTTTTCCTCATTAATGTACACACAGCACCCCATATTGACAGAAAAACACAGAATTTTTGACATTTTTGCAGATTTATTAAAAAAGAAAAACTGAAATATCACATGGTCATAAGTATTCAGACCCTTTGCTGTGACACTCATATATTTAACTTAGGTGCTGTCCATTTCTTCTGATCATCCCTGAGATGGTTCTACACCTTCATTTGAGTCCAGCTGTGTTTGATTATACTGATTGGATGTGATTAGGAAAGCCACACACCTGTCTATATAAGACCCTACAGCTCACAGTGCATGTCAGAGCAAATGAGAATCATGAGGTCAAAGGAACTGCCTGAAGGGTATAAACAGAATTGTGGCAAGGCACAGATCTGGCCAAGGTTACAAAAAAATTTCTGCTGCACTTAAGGTTCCTAAGAGCACAGTCGCCTCCATAATCCTTAAATGGAAGACGTTTGGGACGACCAGAACCCTTCCTAGAGCTGGCCGTCCGGCCAAACTGAACTATCGGGGGAGAAGAGCCTTGGTGAGAGAGGTACAGAAGAACCCAAAGATGACTGTGGCTGAGCTCCAGAGATGCAGTCGAGAGGTGGGAGAAAGTTGTAGAAAGTACACCATCACTGTAGCCCTCCACCAGTCGGGGCTTTATGGCAGAGTGG